>NW_027552901.1:0-52630 GCF_045843805.1 Urocitellus parryii
AAGCGATAGAACTTGGAACTACATTATTGTACCAAGTTTCAAAGAGCTAGCACAAACTGTGTTTGATTTAGAGTTCCAACTACATGTGTCCATATAGGAGAAAACAGAGTGAAACCTAAACATGAAAACGGTTACAGCAAAGGAACGGTTTTAACCTAGAAGAACGAAATTTGGAGAGCAAAGTGGGATTCGTGTACTGATCATTACCTGCAAATATCATCAAGATTGGGTGAAAAAATGTTTGCTGAGATTTCAGGAAACTCGTAGTTTTTTGGAAACTTGGCAACCCCTTTCAATGAAACTGATTCTCGTCAGTCTCTGCTTGGGGCTACTTCAATAGGACACAAACCATAGCGATAGAACTTGGAACTACATTATTGTGCCAAGTTTCAAAGAGCTAGCACAAACCGTGTTTGATTTAGAGTTCCAACTACATGTATCCATATAGGAGAAAACAGAGTGAAACCTAAACATGAAAACGGGTACTGCAAAGGAACGGTTTAACCTAGAAGAACGAAATTTGGTGAGCCAAGTGGGATTGGTGTACTGATCATTACCTGCAAGTATCATCAAGATTGGGTGAAAAAATGTTTGCTGAGATTTCAGGAAACTCGTAGTTTTTTGGAAGCTTGGCAACCCCTTTCATTGAAAGTGATTCTCTTCAGTCTCTGCTTGGGGCTACTTCAATAGGACACAAACCATAGCGATAGAACTTGGAACTACATTATTGTGCCAAGTTTCAAAGAGCTAGCACAAACCGTGTTTGATTTAGAGTTCCAACTACATGTATCCATTTATGAGAAAACAGAGTGAAACCTAAACATGAAAACGGTTACTGCAAATGAACGGTTAAACCTAGAAGAACTAAATTTGGTGAGCCAAGTGGGATTGGTGTCCTGATCATTACCTGCAAGTATCATCAAGATTGGGTGAAAAAATGTTTGCTCAGATTTCAGGAAATCGTAGTTTTTTCTAAGCTTGGCAACCCCTTTCAATGAAAGTGATTCTGGTCAGTCTCTGCTTGGGGCTACTTCAATAGGACACAATCCATAGGGATAGAACTTGGAACTACATTATTGTGCCAAGTTTCAAGGAGCTAGCACAAACCGTGTTTGATTTAGAGTTCCAACTACATGTATCCATACAGGAGAAAACAGAGTGAAACCTAAACATGAAAACGGTTACTGCAAATGAACGGTTAAACCTAGAAGAACGAAATTTGGTGAGCCAAGTGGGACTGGTGTACTGATCATTACCTGCAAGTGTCATCAAGATTGGGTGAAAAAATGTTTGCTGAGGTTTCAGGAAACTCGTAGTTTTTTGGAAGCTTGGCAACCCCTTTCAATGAAACTGATTCTCGTCAGTCTCTGCTTGGGGCTACTTCAATAGGACACAAACCATAGCGATAGAACTTGGAACTACATTATTCTGCCAAGTTTCAAAGAGCTAGCACAAACCGTGTTTGATTTAGAGTCCCAACTACATGTATCCATATAGGAGAAAACAGAGTGAAACCTAAACATGAAAACGGGTACTGCAAAGGAACGGTTTAACCTAGAAGAACGAAATTTGGTGAGCCAAGTGGGATTGGTGTACTGATCATTACCTGCAAGTATCATCAAGATTGGGTGAAAAAATGTTTGCTGAGATTTCAGGAAACTCGTAGTTTTTTGGAAGCTTGCCAACCCCTTTCATTGAAAGTGATTCTCTTCAGTCTCTGCTTGGGGCTACTTCAATAGGACACAAACCATAGCGATAGAACTTGGAACTACATTATTGTGCCAAGTTTCAAAGAGCTAGCAGAAATCGTGTTTGATTTAGAGTTCCAACTACATGTATCCATATAGGAGAAAACAGAGTGAAACCTAAACATGAAAACGGTTACTGCAAAGGAACGGTTTAACCTAGAAGAACGAAATATGGTGACCCAAGTGGGATTGGTGTCCTGATCATTACCTGCAAGTATCATCAAGATTGGGTGAAAAAAATGTTTGCTCAGATTTCAGGAAATCGTAGTTTTTTGGAAGCTTGGCAACCCCTTTCAATGAAAGTGATTGTCTTCAGTCTCTGCTTGGGGCTACTTCAATAGGACACAAACCATAGCGATAGAACTTGGAACTACATTATTGTGCCAAGTTTCAAAGAGCTAGCAGAAACCGTGTTTGATTTAAAGTTCCAACTACATGTATCCATATAGGAGAAAACAGAGTGAAACCTAAACATGAAAACAGTTACTGCAAAGGAACGGTTTAACCTAGAAGAACGAAATTTGGTGAGCCAAGTGGGATTGGTGTGCTGAGCATTACCTCCAAGTATCATCAAGATTGGGTGAAAAAATGTTTGCTCAGATTCCAGGAAACTCGTAGTTTTTTGGAAGCTTGGCAACCCCTTTCAATGAAAGTGATTCTCGTCAGTCTCTGCTTGGGGCTACTTCAATAGGACACAAACCGTGGCGATAGAACTTCGAACTACATTATTCTGCCAAGTTTCAAAGAGCTAGCACAAACCGTGTTTAATTTAGAGTTCCAACTACATGTATCCATATAGGAGAAAACAGAGTGAAACCTAAACATGAAAACGGTTACTGCAAAGGAACGGTTTAACCTAGAAGAACGAAATTTGGTGAGCAAAGTGGGATTGGTCTACTGATCATTACCTGCCAATATCATCAAGATTGGGTGAAAAAATGTTTGCTGATATTTCAGGAAACTCGTAGATTTTGGAAGCTTGGCAACCCCTTTCAATGAAAGTGATTCTCCGTCAGTCTCGGCTTGGGGCTACTTCAATAGGACACAAACCAAGCGATAGAACTTTGAACTACATTATTGTGCCAAATTTCAAAGAGCTAGCACAAACCGTGTTTGATTTAGAGTTCCAACTACATGTGTCCACATAGGAGAAAACAGAGTGAAACCTAAACATGAAAACGGTTACAGCAAAGGAACGGTTTAACCTAGAAGAACGAAATTTGGAGAGCAAAGTGGGATTGGTGTACTGATCAATACCTGCAAGTATCATCAAGATTGGGTGAAAAAATGTTTGCTCAGATTCCAGGAAACTCGTAGTTTTTTGGAAGCTTGGCACCCCCTTTCAATGAATGTTATTCTCGTTAGTCTCTGCTTGCGGCTACTTGAATAGGACACAAACCATAGCGATAGAACTTGGAACTTCATTATTGTGCCAAGTTTCAAAGAGCTAGCACAAACCGTGTTTGATTTAGAGTTCCAACTACATGTATCCATTTATGAGAAAACAGAGTGAAACCTAAACATGAAAACGGTTACTGCAAATGAACGGTTAAACCTAGAAGAACGAAATTTGGTGAGCCAAGTGGGATTGGTGTCCTGATCATTACCTGCCAATATCATCAAGATTGGGTGAAAAAATGTTTGCTGAGGTTTCAGGAAACTCGTAGTTTTTTGGAAGCTTGGCAACCCCTTTCAATGAAAGTGATTCTCGTCAGTCTCTGCTTGGGGCTACTTCAATAGGACACAAACCATAGCGATAGAACTTGGAACTACATTATTGTGCCAAGTTTCAAAGAGCTAGCAGAAACCGTGTTTGATTTAAAGTTCCAACTACATGTATCCATATAGGAGAAAACAGAGTGAAACCTAAACATGAAAACAGTTACTGCAAAGGAACGGTTTAACCTAGAAGAACGAAATTTGGTGAGCCAAGTTGGATTGGTGTGCTGAGCATTACCTCCAAGTATCATCAAGATTGGGTGAAAAAATGTTTGCTCAGATTCCAGGAAACTCGTAGTTTTTTGGAAGCTTGGCAACCCCTTTCAATGAACGTGATTCTCGTCAGTCTCTGCTTGGGGCTACTTCAATAGGACACAAACCGTGGCGATAGAACTTCGAACTATATTATTCTGCCAAGTTTCAAAGAGCTAGCACAAACCGTGTTTGATTTAGAGTTCCAACTACATGTATCCATATAGGAGAAAACAGAGTGAAACCTAAACATGAAAACGGTTCCTGCAAAGGAACGGTTTAACCTAGAAGAACGAAATTTGGTGAGCAAAGTGGGATTGGTGTACTGATCATTACCTGCCAATATCATCAAGATTGGGTGAAAAAATGTTTGCTGATATTTCAGGAAACTCGTAGATTTTGGAAGCTTGGCAACCCCTTTCAATGAAAGTGATTCTCGTCAGTCTCGGCTTGGGGCTACTTCAATAGGACACAAACCATAGCGATAGAACTTGGAACTACATTATTGTGCCAAGTTTCAAAGAGCTAGCACAAACCGTGTTTGATTTAGAGTTCCAACTACATGTATCCATATAGGAGAAAACAGAGTGAAACCTAAACATGAAAACGGGTACTGCAAAGGAACGGTTTAACCTAGAAGAACGAAATTTGGTGAGCCAAGTGGGATTGGTGTACTGATCATTACCTGCAAGTATCATCAAGATTGGGTGAAAAAATGTTTGCTGAGATTTCAGGAAACTCGTAGTTTTTTGGAAGCTTGGCAACCCCTTTCATTGAAAGTGATTCTCTTCAGTCTCTGCTTGGGGCTACTTCAATAGGACACAAACCATAGCGATAGAACTTGGAACTACATTATTGTGCCAAGTTTCAAAGAGCTAGCACAAACCGTGTTTGATTTAGAGTTCCAACTACATGTATCCATTTATGAGAAAACAGAGTGAAACCTAAACATGAAAACGGTTACTGCAAATGAACGGTTAAACCTAGAAGAACTAAATTTGGTGAGCCAAGTGGGATTGGTGTCCTGATCATTACCTGCAAGTATCATCAAGATTGGGTGAAAAAATGTTTGCTCAGATTTCAGGAAATCGTAGTTTTTTCTAAGCTTGGCAACCCCTTTCAATGAAAGTGATTCTGGTCAGTCTCTGCTTGGGGCTACTTCAATAGGACACAATCCATAGGGATAGAACTTGGAACTACATTATTGTGCCAAGTTTCAAGGAGCTAGCACAAACCGTGTTTGATTTAGAGTTCCAACTACATGTATCCATACAGGAGAAAACAGAGTGAAACCTAAACATGAAAACGGTTACTGCAAATGAACGGTTAAACCTAGAAGAACGAAATTTGGTGAGCCAAGTGGGACTGGTGTACTGATCATTACCTGCAAGTGTCATCAAGATTGGGTGAAAAAATGTTTGCTGAGGTTTCAGGAAACTCGTAGTTTTTTGGAAGCTTGGCAACCCCTTTCAATGAAACTGATTCTCGTCAGTCTCTGCTTGGGGCTACTTCAATAGGACACAAACCATAGCGATAGAACTTGGAACTACATTATTCTGCCAAGTTTCAAAGAGCTAGCACAAACCGTGTTTGATTTAGAGTCCCAACTACATGTATCCATATAGGAGAAAACAGAGTGAAACCTAAACATGAAAACGGGTACTGCAAAGGAACGGTTTAACCTAGAAGAACGAAATTTGGTGAGCCAAGTGGGATTGGTGTACTGATCATTACCTGCAAGTATCATCAAGATTGGGTGAAAAAATGTTTGCTGAGATTTCAGGAAACTCGTAGTTTTTTGGAAGCTTGCCAACCCCTTTCATTGAAAGTGATTCTCTTCAGTCTCTGCTTGGGGCTACTTCAATAGGACACAAACCATAGCGATAGAACTTGGAACTACATTATTGTGCCAAGTTTCAAAGAGCTAGCAGAAATCGTGTTTGATTTAGAGTTCCAACTACATGTATCCATATAGGAGAAAACAGAGTGAAACCTAAACATGAAAACGGTTACTGCAAAGGAACGGTTTAACCTAGAAGAACGAAATATGGTGACCCAAGTGGGATTGGTGTCCTGATCATTACCTGCAAGTATCATCAAGATTGGGTGAAAAAAATGTTTGCTCAGATTTCAGGAAATCGTAGTTTTTTGGAAGCTTGGCAACCCCTTTCAATGAAAGTGATTGTCTTCAGTCTCTGCTTGGGGCTACTTCAATAGGACACAAACCATAGCGATAGAACTTGGAACTACATTATTGTGCCAAGTTTCAAAGAGCTAGCAGAAACCGTGTTTGATTTAAAGTTCCAACTACATGTATCCATATAGGAGAAAACAGAGTGAAACCTAAACATGAAAACAGTTACTGCAAAGGAACGGTTTAACCTAGAAGAACGAAATTTGGTGAGCCAAGTGGGATTGGTGTGCTGAGCATTACCTCCAAGTATCATCAAGATTGGGTGAAAAAATGTTTGCTCAGATTCCAGGAAACTCGTAGTTTTTTGGAAGCTTGGCAACCCCTTTCAATGAAAGTGATTCTCGTCAGTCTCTGCTTGGGGCTACTTCAATAGGACACAAACCGTGGCGATAGAACTTCGAACTACATTATTCTGCCAAGTTTCAAAGAGCTAGCACAAACCGTGTTTAATTTAGAGTTCCAACTACATGTATCCATATAGGAGAAAACAGAGTGAAACCTAAACATGAAAACGGTTACTGCAAAGGAACGGTTTAACCTAGAAGAACGAAATTTGGTGAGCAAAGTGGGATTGGTCTACTGATCATTACCTGCCAATATCATCAAGATTGGGTGAAAAAATGTTTGCTGATATTTCAGGAAACTCGTAGATTTTGGAAGCTTGGCAACCCCTTTCAATGAAAGTGATTCTCGTCAGTCTCGGCTTGGGGCTACTTCAATAGGACACAAACCAAGCGATAGAACTTTGAACTACATTATTGTGCCAAATTTCAAAGAGCTAGCACAAACCGTGTTTGATTTAGAGTTCCAACTACATGTGTCCACATAGGAGAAAACAGAGTGAAACCTAAACATGAAAACGGTTACAGCAAAGGAACGGTTTAACCTAGAAGAACGAAATTTGGAGAGCAAAGTGGGATTGGTGTACTGATCAATACCTGCAAGTATCATCAAGATTGGGTGAAAAAATGTTTGCTCAGATTCCAGGAAACTCGTAGTTTTTTGGAAGCTTGGCACCCCCTTTCAATGAATGTTATTCTCGTTAGTCTCTGCTTGCGGCTACTTGAATAGGACACAAACCATAGCGATAGAACTTGGAACTTCATTATTGTGCCAAGTTTCAAAGAGCTAGCACAAACCGTGTTTGATTTAGAGTTCCAACTACATGTATCCATTTATGAGAAAACAGAGTGAAACCTAAACATGAAAACGGTTACTGCAAATGAACGGTTAAACCTAGAAGAACGAAATTTGGTGAGCCAAGTGGGATTGGTGTCCTGATCATTACCTGCCAATATCATCAAGATTGGGTGAAAAAATGTTTGCTGAGGTTTCAGGAAACTCGTAGTTTTTTGGAAGCTTGGCAACCCCTTTCAATGAAAGTGATTCTCGTCAGTCTCTGCTTGGGGCTACTTCAATAGGACACAAACCATAGCGATAGAACTTGGAACTACATTATTGTGCCAAGTTTCAAAGAGCTAGCAGAAACCGTGTTTGATTTAAAGTTCCAACTACATGTATCCATATAGGAGAAAACAGAGTGAAACCTAAACATGAAAACAGTTACTGCAAAGGAACGGTTTAACCTAGAAGAACGAAATTGGTGAGCCAAGTTGGATTGGTGTGCTGAGCATTACCTCCAAGTATCATCAAGATTGGGTGAAAAAATGTTTGCTCAGATTCCAGGAAACTCGTAGTTTTTTGGAAGCTTGGCAACCCCTTTCAATGAACGTGATTCTCGTCAGTCTCTGCTTGGGGCTACTTCAATAGGACACAAACCGTGGCGATAGAACTTCGAACTATATTATTCTGCCAAGTTTCAAAGAGCTAGCACAAACCGTGTTTGATTTAGAGTTCCAACTACATGTATCCATATAGGAGAAAACAGAGTGAAACCTAAACATGAAAACGGTTCCTGCAAAGGAACGGTTTAACCTAGAAGAACGAAATTTGGTGAGCAAAGTGGGATTGGTGTACTGATCATTACCTGCCAATATCATCAAGATTGGGTGAAAAAATGTTTGCTGATATTTCAGGAAACTCGTAGATTTTGGAAGCTTGGCAACCCCTTTCAATGAAAGTGATTCTCGTCAGTCTCGGCTTGGGGCTACTTCAATAGGACACAAACCAAGCGATAGAACTTGGAACTACATTATTGTGCCAAGTTTCAAAGAGCTAGCACAAACCGTGTTTGATTTAGAGTCCCAACTACATGTATCCATATAGGAGAAAACAGAGTGAAACCTAAACATGAAAACGGGTACTGCAAAGGAACGGTTTAACCTAGAAGAACGAAATTTGGTGAGCCAAGTGGGATTGGTGTACTGATCATTACCTGCAAATATCATCAAGATTGGGTGAAAAAATGTTTGCTGAGATTTCAGGAAACTCGTAGTTTTTTGGAAACTTGGCAACCCCTTTCAATGAAACTGATTCTCGTCAGTCTCTGCTTGGGGCTACTTCAATAGGACACAAACCATAGCGATAGAACTTGGAACTACATTATTGTGCCAAGTTTCAAAGAGCTAGCACAAACCGTGTTTGATTTAGAGTCCCAACTACATGTATCCATATAGGAGAAAACAGAGTGAAACCTAAACATGAAAACGGGTACTGCAAAGGAACGGTTTAACCTAGAAGAACGAAATTTGGTGAGCCAAGTGGGATTGGTGTACTGATCATTACCTGCAAGTATCATCAAGATTGGGTGAAAAAATGTTTGCTGAGATTTCAGGAAACTCGTAGTTTTTTGGAAGCTTGCCAACCCCTTTCATTGAAAGTGATTCTCTTCAGTCTCTGCTTGGGGCTACTTCAATAGGACACAAACCATAGCGATAGAACTTGGAACTACATTATTGTGCCAAGTTTCAAAGAGCTAGCAGAAATCGTGTTTGATTTAGAGTTCCAACTACATGTATCCATATAGGAGAAAACAGAGTGAAACCTAAACATGAAAACGGTTACTGCAAAGGAACGGTTTAACCTAGAAGAACGAAATATGGTGACCCAAGTGGGATTGGTGTCCTGATCATTACCTGCAAGTATCATCAAGATTGGGTGAAAAAAATGTTTGCTCAGATTTCAGGAAATCGTAGTTTTTTGGAAGCTTGGCAACCCCTTTCAATGAAAGTGATTGTCTTCAGTCTCTGCTTGGGGCTACTTCAATAGGACACAAACCATAGCGATAGAACTTGGAACTACATTATTGTGCCAAGTTTCAAAGAGCTAGCAGAAACCGTGTTTGATTTAAAGTTCCAACTACATGTATCCATATAGGAGAAAACAGAGTGAAACCTAAACATGAAAACGGTTACTGCAAAGGAACGGTTTAACCTAGAAGAACGAAATTTGGTGAGCAAAGTGGGATTGGTCTACTGATCATTACCTGCCAATATCATCAAGATTGGGTGAAAAAATGTTTGCTGATATTTCAGGAAACTCGTAGATTTTGGAAGCTTGGCAACCCCTTTCAATGAAAGTGATTCTCGTCAGTCTCGGCTTGGGGCTACTTCAATAGGACACAAACCAAGCGATAGAACTTTGAACTACATTATTGTGCCAAATTTCAAAGAGCTAGCACAAACCGTGTTTGATTTAGAGTTCCAACTACATGTGTCCACATAGGAGAAAACAGAGTGAAACCTAAACATGAAAACGGTTACAGCAAAGGAACGGTTTAACCTAGAAGAACGAAATTTGGAGAGCAAAGTGGGATTGGTGTACTGATCAATACCTGCAAGTATCATCAAGATTGGGTGAAAAAATGTTTGCTCAGATTCCAGGAAACTCGTAGTTTTTTGGAAGCTTGGCACCCCCTTTCAATGAATGTTATTCTCGTTAGTCTCTGCTTGCGGCTACTTGAATAGGACACAAACCATAGCGATAGAACTTGGAACTTCATTATTGTGCCAAGTTTCAAAGAGCTAGCACAAACCGTGTTTGATTTAGAGTTCCAACTACATGTATCCATTTATGAGAAAACAGAGTGAAACCTAAACATGAAAACGGTTACTGCAAATGAACGGTTAAACCTAGAAGAACGAAATTTGGTGAGCCAAGTGGGATTGGTGTCCTGATCATTACCTGCCAATATCATCAAGATTGGGTGAAAAAATATTTGCTGATATTTCAGGAAACTCGTAGATTTTGGAAGCTTGGCAACCCCTTTCAATGAAAGTGATTCTCGTCAGTCTCGGCTTGGGGCTACTTCAATAGAACACAAACCAAGCGATAGAACTTGGAACTACATTATTGTGCCAAGTTTCAAAGAGCTAGCACAAACTGTGTTTGATTTAGAGTTCCAACTACATGTGTCCATATACGAGAAAACAGAGTGAAACCTAAACATGAAAACGGTTACAGCAAAGGAACGGTTTAACCTAGAAGAACGAAATTTGGAGAGCAAATGGGATTCGTGTACTGATCATTACCTGCAAATATCATCAAGATTGGGTGAAAAAATGTTTGCTGAGATTTCAGGAAACTCGTAGTTTTTTGGAAACTTGGCAACCCCTTTCAATGAAACTGATTCTCGTCAGTCTCTGCTTGGGGCTACTTCAATAGGACACAAACCATAGCGATAGAACTTGGAACTACATTATTGTGCCAAGTTTCAAAGAGCTAGCACAAACCGTGTTTGATTTAGAGTTCCAACTACATGTATCCATATAGGAGAAAACAGAGTGAAACCTAAACATGAAAACGGGTACTGCAAAGGAACGGTTTAACCTAGAAGAACGAAATTTGGTGAGCCAAGTGGGATTGGTGTACTGATCATTACCTGCAAGTATCATCAAGATTGGGTGAAAAAATGTTTGCTGAGATTTCAGGAAACTCGTAGTTTTTTGGAAGCTTGGCAACCCCTTTCATTGAAAGTGATTCTCTTCAGTCTCTGCTTGGGGCTACTTCAATAGGACACAAACCATAGCGATAGAACTTGGAACTACATTATTGTGCCAAGTTTCAAAGAGCTAGCACAAACCGTGTTTGATTTAGAGTTCCAACTACATGTATCCATTTATGAGAAAACAGAGTGAAACCTAAACATGAAAACGGTTACTGCAAATGAACGGTTAAACCTAGAAGAACAAAATTTGGTGAGCCAAGTGGGATTGGTGTCCTGATCATTACCTGCAAGTATCATCAAGATTGGGTGAAAAAATGTTTGCTCAGATTTCAGGAAATCGTAGTTTTTTCTAAGCTTGGCAACCCCTTTCAATGAAAGTGATTCTGGTCAGTCTCTGCTTGGGCTACTTCAATAGGACACAAACCATAGGGATAGAACTTGGAACTACATTATTGTGCCAAGTTTCAAGGAGCTAGCACAAACCGTGTTTGATTTAGAGTTCCAACTACATGTATCCATACAGGAGAAAACAGAGTGAAACCTAAACATGAAAACGGTTACTGCAAATGAACGGTTAAACCTAGAAGAACGAAATTTGGTGAGCCAAGTGGGACTGGTGTACTGATCATTACCTGCCAATATCATCAAGATTGGGTGAAAAAATGTTTGCTGATATTTCAGGAAACTCGTAGATTTTGGAAGCTTGGCAACCCCTTTCAATGAAAGTGATTCTCGTTAGTCTCGGCTTGGGGCTACTTCAATAGGACACAAACCAAGCGATAGAACTTGGAACTACATTATTGTGCCAAGTTTCAAAGAGCTAGCACAAACCGTGTTTGATTTAGAGTTCCAACTACATGTGTCCACATAGGAGAAAACAGAGTGAAACCTAAACATGAAAACGGTTACAGCAAAGGAACGGTTTAACCTAGAAGAACGAAATTTGGAGAGCAAAGTGGGATTGGTGTACTGATCAATACTAGCAACTATCATCAAGATTGGGTGAAAAATATTTGCTCAGATTCCAGGAAACTCGTAGTTTTTTGGAAGCTTGGCAACCCCTTTCAATGAATGTTATTCTCGTCAGTCTCTGCTTGGGCTACTTGAATAGGACACAAACCATAGCGATAGAACTTGGAACTTCATTATTGTGCCAAGTTTCAAAGAGCTAGCACAAACCGTGTTTGATTTAGAGTTCCAACTACATGTATCCATTTATGAGGAAAACAGAGTGAAACCTAAACATGAAAACGGTTACTGCAAATTAAAGGTTAACCCTAGAAGAACGAAATTTGGTGAGCCATGTGGGATTGGTGTACTGATCATTACCTGCAAGTATCATCAAGATTGGGTGAAAAAATGTTTGCTGAGATTTCAGGAAACTCGTAGTTTTTTGGAAGCTTGCCAACCCCCTTTCATTGAAAGTGATTCTCTTCAGTCTCTGCTTGGGGCTACTTCAATAGGACACAAACCATAGTGATAGAACTTGGAACTACATTTTTGTTCCAAGTTTCAAAGAGCTAGCAGAAATCGTGTTTGTTTTAGAGTTCCAACTACATGTATCCATATAGGAGAAAACAGAGTGAAACCTAAACATGAAAACGGTTACTGCAAAGGAACGGTTTAACCTAGAAGAACGAAATATGGTGACCCAAGTGGGATTGGTGTCCTGATCATTACCTGCAAGTATCATCAAGATTGGGTGAAAAAAATGTTTGCTCAGATTTCAGGAAATCGTAGTTTTTTGGAAGCTTGGCAACCCCTTTCAATGAAAGTGATTCTCGTCAGTCTCTGCTTGGGGCTACTTCAATAGGACACAAACCATAGCGATAGAACTTGGAACTACATTATTGTGCCAAGTTTCAAAGAGCTAGCAGAAACCGTGTTTGATTTAAAGTTCCAACTACATGTATCCATATAGGAGAAAACAGAGTGAAACCTAAACATGAAAACAGTTACTGCAAAGGAACGGTTTAACCTAAAAGAACGAAATTTGTGAGCCAAGTGGGATTGGTGTGCTGAGCATTACCTCCAAGTATCATCAAGATTGGGTGAAAAAATGTTTGCTCAGATTAGAGGAAACTTGTAGTTTTTTGGAAGCTTGGCAACCCCTTTCAATGAAAGTGATTCTCGACAGTCTCTGCTTGGGGCTACTTCAATAGGACACAAACCGTGGCGATAGAACTTCGAACTACATTATTCTGCCAAGTTTCAAAGAGCTAGCACAAACCGTGTTTGATTTAGAGTTCCAACTACATGTATCCATATAGGAGAAAACAGAGTGAAACCTAAACATGAAAACGGTTTCTGCAAAGGAACGGTTTAACCTAGAAGAACGAAATTTGGTGAGCAAAGTGGGATTGGTGTACTGATCATTACCTGCCAATATCATCAAGATTGGGTGAAAAAATGTTTGCTGATATTTCAGGAAACTCGTAGATTTTGGAAGCTTGGCAACCCCTTTCAATGAAAGTGATTCTCGTCAGTCTCGGCTTGGGGCTACTTCAATAGGACACAAACCAAGCGATAGAACTTGGAACTACATTATTGTGCCAAGTTTCAAAGAGCTAGCACAAACCGTGTTTGATTTAGAGTTCCAACTACATGTGTCCATATAGGAGAAAACAGAGTGAAACCTAAACATGAAAACGGTTACAGCAAAGGAACGGTTTAACCTAGAAGAACGAAATTTGGAGAGCAAAGTGGGATTGGTGTACTGATCATTACCTGCAAATATCATCAAGATTGGGTGAAAAAATGTTTGCTGAGATTTCAGGAAACTCGTAGTTTTTTGGAAACTTGGCAACCCCTTTCAATGAAACTGATTCTTGTCAGTCTCTGCTTGGGGCTACTTCAATAGGACACAAACCATAGCGATAGAACTTGGAACTACATTATTGTGCCAAGTTTCAAAGAGCTAGCACAAACCGTGTTTGATTTAGAGTCCCAACTACATGTATCCATATAGGAGAAAACAGAGTGAAACATAAACATGAAAACGGGTACTGCAAAGGAACGGTTTAACCTAGAAGAACGAAATTTGGTGAGCCAAGTGGGATTGGTGTACTGATCATTACCTGCAAGTATCATCAAGATTGGGTGAAAAATGTTTGCTGAGATTTCAGGAAACTCGTAGTTTTTTGGAAGCTTGCCAACCCCTTTCATTGAAAGTGATTCTCTTCAGTCTCTGCTTGGGCTACTTCAATAGGACACAAACCATAGCGATAGAACTTGGAACTACATTATTGTGCCAAGTTTCAAAGAGCTAGCAGAAATCGTGTTTGATTTAGAGTTCCAACTACATGTATCCATATAGGAGAAAACAGAGTGAAACCTAAACATGAAAACGGTTACTGCAAAGGAACGGTTTAACCTAGAAGAACGAAATATGGTGACCCAAGTGGGATTGGTGTCCTGATCATTACCTGCAAGTATCATCAAGATTGGGTGAAAAAAATGTTTGCTCAGATTTCAGGAAATCGTAGTTTTTTGGAAGCTTGGCAACCCCTTTCAATGAAAGTGATTGTCTTCAGTCTCTGCTTGGGGCTACTTCAATAGGACACAAACCATAGCGATAGAACTTGGAACTACATTATTGTGCCAAGTTTCTAAGAGCTAGCAGAAACCGTGTTTGATTTAAAGTTCCAACTACATGTATCCATATAGGAGAAAACAGAGTGAAACCTAAACATGAAAACAGTTACTGCAAAGGAACGGTTTAACCTAGAAGAACGAAATTTGGTGAGCCAAGTGGGATTGGTGTGCTGAGCATTACCTCCAAGTATCATCAAGATTGGGTGAAAAAATGTTTGCTCAGATTCCAGGAAAACTCGTAGTTTTTTGGAAGCTTGGCAACCCCTTTCAATGAAAGTGATTCTCGTCAGTCTCTGCTTGGGGCTACTTCAATAGGACACAAACCGTGGCGATAGAACTTCGAACTACATTATTCTGCCAAGTTTCAAAGAGCTAGCACAAACCGTGTTTGATTTAGAGTTCCAACTACATGTATCCATATAGGAGAAAACAGAGTGAAACCTAAACATAAAAACGGTTACTGCAAAGGAACGGTTTAACCTAGAAGAACGAAATTTGGTGAGCAAAGTGGGATTGGTGTACTGATCATTACCTGCCAATATCATCAAGATTGGGTGAAAAAATGTTTGCTGATATTTCAGGAAACTCGTAGATTTTGGAAGCTTGGCAACCCCTTTCAATGAAAGTGATTCTCGTCAGTCTCGGCTTGGGGCTACTTCAATAGGACACAAACCAAGCGATAGAACTTTGAACTACATTATTGTGCCAAATTTCAAAGAGCTAGCACAAACCGTGTTTGATTTAGAGTTACAACTACATGTGTCCACATAGGAGAAAACAGAGTGAAACCTAAACATGAAAACGGTTACAGCAAAGGAACGGTTTAACCTAGAAGAACGAAATTTGGAGAGCAAAGTGGGATTGGTGTACTGATCAATACCTGCAAGTATCATCAAGATTGGGTGAAAAAATGTTTGCTCAGATTCCAGGAAACTCGTAGTTTTTTGGAAGCTTGGCACCCTCTTTCAATGAATGTTATTCTCGTTAGTCTCTGCTTGCGGCTACTTGAATAGGACACAAACCATAGCGATAGAACTTGGAACTTCATTATTGTGCCAAGTTTCAAAGAGCTAGCACAAACCGTGTTTGATTTAGAGTTCCAACTACATGTATCCATTTATGAGAAAACAGAGTGAAACCTAAACATGAAAACGGTTACTGCAAATGAACGGTTAAACCTAGAAGAACGAAATTTGGTGAGCCAAGTGGGATTGGTGTCCTGATCATTACCTGCCAATATCATCAAGATTGGGTGAAAAAATGTTTGCTGATATTTCAGGAAACTCGTAGATTTTGGAAGCTTGGCAACCCCTTTCAATGAAAGTGATTCTCGTCAGTCTCGGCTTGGGGCTACTTCAATAGGACACAAACCAAGCGATAGAACTTGGAACTACATTATTGTACCAAGTTTCAAAGAGCTAGCACAAACTGTGTTTTGATTTAGAGTTCAACTACATGTGTCCATATAGGAGAAAACAGAGTGAAACCTAAACATGAAAACGGTTACAGCAAAGGAACGGTTTAACCTAGAAGAACGAAATTTGGAGAGCAAAGTGGGATTCGTGTACTGATCATTACCTGCAATATCATCAAGATTGGGTGAAAAAATGTTTGCTGAGATTTCAGGAAACTCGTAGTTTTTGGAAACTTGGCAACCCCTTTCAATGAAACTGATTCTCGTCAGTCTCTGCTTGGGGCTACTTCAATAGGACACAAACCATAGCGATAGAACTTGGAACTACATTATTGTGCCAAGTTTCAAAGAGCTAGCACAAACCGTGTTTGATTTAGAGTTCCAACTACATGTATCCATATAGGAGAAAACAGAGTGAAACCTAAACATGAAAACGGGTACTGCAAAGGAACGGTTTAACCTAGAAGAACGAAATTTGGTGAGCCAAGTGGGATTGGTGTACTGATCATTACCTGCAAGTATCATCAAGATTGGGTGAAAAAATGTTTGCTGAGATTTCAGGAAACTCGTAGTTTTTTGGAAGCTTGGCAACCCTTTCATTGAAAGTGATTCTCTTCAGTCTCTGCTTGGGGCTACTTCAATAGGACACAAACCATAGCGATAGAACTTGGAACTACATTATTGTGCCAAGTTTCAAGGAGCTAGCACAAACCGTGTTTGATTTAGAGTTCCAACTACATGTATCCATACAGGAGAAAACAGAGTGAAACCTAAACATGAAAACGGTTACTGCAAATGAACGGTTAAACCTAGAAGAACGAAATTTTGGTGAGCCAAGTGGGACTGGTGTACTGATCATTACCTGCAAGTATCATCAAGATTGGGTGAAAAAATGTTTGCTGAGGTTTCATGAAACTCGTAGTTTTTGGAAGCTTGGCAACCCCTTTCAATGAAAGTGATTCTCCTCAGTCTCTGCTTGGGGCTACTTCAATAGGACACAACCATAGCGATAGAACTTGGAACTACATTATTGTGCCAAGTTTCAAAGAGCTAGCACAAACCGTGTTTGATTTAAAGTTCCAACTACATGTATCCATATAGGAGAAAACAGAGTGAAACCTAAACATGAAAACAGTTACTGCAAACGAACGGTTTAACCTAGAAGAACGAAATTTGGTGAGCCAAGTGGGATTGGTGTGCTGATCATTACCTCCAAGTATCATCAAGATTGGGTGAAAAAATGTTTGCTCAGATTCCAGGAAACTCGTAGTTTTTTGGAAGCTTGGCAACCCCTTTCAATGAAGTGATTCTCGTCAGTCTCTGCTTGGGGCTACTTCAATAGGACACAAACCGTAGCGATAGAACTTCGAACTACATTATTCTGCCAAGTTTCAAAGAGCTAGCACAAACCGTGTTTGATTTAGAGTTCCAACTACATGTATCCATATAGGAGAAAACAGAGTGAAACCTAAACATGAAAACGGTTACTGCAAAGGAACGGTTTAACCTAGAAGAACGAAATTTGGTGAGCAAAGTGGGATTGGTGTACTGATCATTACCTGCCAATATCATCAAGATTGGGTGAAAAAATGTTTGCTGATATTTCAGGAAACTCGTAGATTTTGGAAGCTTGGCAACCCCTTTCAATGAAAGTGATTCTCGTTAGTCTCGGCTTGGGGCTACTTCAATAGGACACAAAACCAAGCGATAGAACTTGGAACTACATTATTGTGCCAAGTTTCAAAGAGCTAGCACAAACCGTGTTTGATTTAGAGTTCCAACTACATGTGTCCACATAGGAGAAAACAGAGTGAAACCTAAACATGAAAACGGTTACAGCAAAGGAACGGTTTAACCTAGAAGAACGAAATTTGGAGAGCAAAGTGGGATTGGTGTACTGATCAATACTTGCAACTATCATCAAGATTGGGTGAAAAAATATTTGCTCAGATTCCAGGAAACTCGTAGTTTTTTGGAAGCTTGGCAACCCCTTTCATGAATGTTATTCTCGTCAGTCTCTGCTTGGGGCTACTTGAATAGGACACAAACCATAGCGATAGAACTTGGAACTTCAATATTGTGCCAAGTTTCAAAGAGCTAGCACAAACCGTGTTTGATTTAGAGTTCCAACTACATGTATCCATTTATGAGAAAACAGAGTGAAACCTAAACATGAAAACGGTTACTGCAAATTAAAGGTTAACCCTAGAAGAACGAAATTTGGTGAGCCATGTGGGATTGGTGTACTGATCATTACCTGCAAGTATCATCAAGATTGGGTGAAAAAATGTTTGCTGAGATTTCAGGAAACTCGTAGTTTTTCAGAAGCTTGGCAACCCCTTTCAATGAAAGTGATTTCTCTTCAGTCTCTGCTAGGGGCTACTTTAATAGGACACAAACCATAGTGATAGAACTTGGAACTACATTATTGTGCCAAGTTTCAAAGAGCTAGCAGAAATCGTGTTTGATTTAGAGTTCCAACTACATGTATCCATATAGGAGAAAACAGAGTGAAACCTAAAGATGAAAACGGTTCCTGCAAAGGAACGGTTTAACCTAGAAGAACGAAATATGGTGACCCAAGTGGGATTGGTGTACTGATCATTACCTGCAAGTATCATCAAGATTGGGTGAAAAAATGTTTGCTGAGATTTCAGGAAACTCGAAGTTTTTTTGGAAACTTGGCAACCCCTTTCAATGAAAGTGATTCTCGTCAGTCTCTGCTTAGGGCTACTTCAATAGGACACAATCCATAGCGATAGAACTTGGAACTACATTATTGTGAAAAGTTTCAAAGAGCTAGCACAAACCGTGTTTGATTTAGAGTTCCAACTACATGTATCGATATAGGAGAAAACAGAGTGAAACCTAAAAATGAAAACGGGTACTGCAAAGGAACGGTTTAACCTAGAAGAACGAAATGTGGTGAGCCAAGTGGGATTGGTGTACTGATCATTACCTGCAAGTATCATCAAGATTGGGTGAAAAAATGTTTGCTGAGATTTCAGGAAATCATAGTTTTTTGGAAGCTTGGCAACCCCTTTCAATGGAAGTGATTCCGTCAGTCTCTGCTTGGGGCTACTTCAATAGGACACAAACCATAGCGATAGAACTTGGAACTACATTATTGTGCCAAGTTTCAAAGAGCTAGCAGAAACCGTGTTTGATTTAGAGTTCCAACTACCTGTATCCATATAGGAGAAAACAGAGTGAAACCTAAAGATGAAAACGGTTCCTGCAAAGGAACGGTTTAAATTAGAAGTACAAAATTTGGTGAGCCACGTGGGCCTGGTGTACTGATCATTACCTGCAAGTATCATCAAGATTGGGTGAAAAAATGTTTGCTGAGATTTCAGGAAACTCGTAGTTTTTTGGAAACTTGGCAACCCCTTTCAATGAAAGTGATTCTCGTCAGTCTCTGCTTGGGGCTACTTCAATAGGACACAAACCATAGCGATAGAACTTGGAACTACATTATTGTGCCAAGTTTCAAAGAGCTAGCACAAACCGTGTTTGATTTAGAGTTCCAACTACATGTATCCATATAGGAGAAAACAGAGTGAAACCTAAACATGAAAACGGGTACTGCAAAGGAACGGTTTAACCTAGAAGAACGAAATTTGGTGAGCCAAGTGGGATTGGTGTACTGATCATTACCTGCAAGTATCATCAAGATTGGGTGAAAAAATGTTTGCTGAGATTTCAGGAAACTCGTAGTTTTTTGGAAGCTTGGCAACCCCTTTCATTGAAAGTGATTCTCTTCAGTCTCTGCTTGGGGCTACTTCAATAGGACACAAACCATAGCGATACAACTTGGAACTACATTATTGTGCCAAGTTTCAAAGAGCTAGCAGAAATCGTGTTTGATTTATAGTTCCAACTACATGTATCCATATAGGAGAAAACAGAGTGAAACCTAAACATGAAAACGGTTACTGCAAAGGAACGGTTTAACCTAGAAGAACGAAATATGGTGACCCAAGTGGGATTGGTGTCCTGATCATTACCTGCAAGTATCATCAAGATTGGGTGAAAAAAATGTTTGCTCAGATTTCAGGAAATCGTAGTTTTTTGGAAGCTTGGCAACCCTTTCAATGAAAGTGATTCTCGTCAGTCTCTGCTTGGGGCTACTTCAATAGGACACAAACCATAGCGATAGAACTTGGAACTACATTATTGTGCCAAGTTTCAAAGAGTTAGCACAAACCGTGTTTGATTTAGAGTTCCAAATACATGTATCCATATAGGAGAAAACAGAGTGAAACCTAAACATGAAAACGGTTACTGCAAAGGAACAGTTTACCCTAGAAGAACGAAATTTGGTGAGCCAAGTGGGATTGGTGTCCTGATCATTACCTGCAAGTATCATCAAGATTGGGTGAAAAAATGTTTGCTGAGATTCCAGGAAACTCGTAGTTTTTGGAAGCTTGGCAACCCCTTTCAATGAAAGTGATTCTCGTCAGTCTCTGCTTGGGGCTACTTCAATAGGACACAAACCGTAGCGATAGAACTTGGAACTACATTATTCTGCCAAGTTTCAAAGAGCTAGCACAAACCGTGTTTGATTTAGAGTTCCAACTACATGTATCCATATAGGAGAAAACAGAGTGAAACCTAAACATGAAAACGGTTACTGCAAAGGAACGGTTTAACCTAGAAGAACGAAATTTGGAGAGCAAAGTGGGATTGTTGTACTGATCATTACCTGCCAATATCATCAAGATTAGGTGAAAAAATGTTTGCTGATATTTCAGGAAACTCGTAGATTTTGAAGCTTGGCAACCCCTATCAATGAAAGTGATTCTTGTCAGTCTCTGCTTGGGGTACTTCAATAGGACACAAACCATAACCATAGAACTTTGAACTACATTATTGTGCCAAGTTTCAAAGAGCTAGCACAAACCGTGTTTGATTTAGAGTTCCAACTACATGTGTCCATATAGGAGAAAACAGAGTGAAACCTAAACATGAAAACGGTTACAGCAAAGGAACGGTTTAACCTAGAAGAACGAAATTTGGAGAGCAAAGTGGGATTGGTGTACTGATCATTACCTGCAAGTATCATCAAGATTGGGTGAAAAAATGTTTGCTCAGATTCCAGGAAACTCGTAGTTTTTTGGAAGCTTGGCAACCCCTTTCAATGAATGTTATTCTCGTCAGTCTCTGCTTGGGGCTACTTGAATAGGACACGAACCATAGCGATAGAACTTGGAACTTCATTATTGTGCCAAGTTTCAAAGAGCTAGCACAACCGTGTTTGATTTAGAGTTCCAACTACATGTATCCATATATGAGAAAACAGAGTGAAACCTAAACATGAAAACGGTTACTGCAAATTAAGGGTTAACCCTAGAAGAACGAAATTTGGTGAGCCATGTGGGATTGGTGTACTGATCATTACCTGCAAGTATCATCAAGATTGGGTGAAAAAATGTTTGCTGAGATTCCAGGAAACTCGTAGTTTTTTGGAAGCTTGGCAACCCCTTTCAATGAAAGTGATTCTCGTCAGTCTCTGCTTGGGGCTACTTCAATAGGACACAAACCGTAGCGATAGAACTTGGAACTACATTATTCTGCCAAGTTTCAAAGAGCTAGCACAAACCGTGTTTGATTTAGAGTTCCAACTACATGTATCCATATAGGAGAAAACAGAGTGAAACCTAAACATGAAAACGGTTACTGCAAAGGAACGGTTTAACCTAGAAGAACGAAATTTGGAGAGCAAAGTGGGATTGTTGTACTGATCATTACCTGCCAATATCATCAAGATTAGGTGAAAAAATGTTTGCTGATATTTCAGGAAACTCGTAGATTTTGGAAGCTTGGCAACCCCTATCAATGAAAGTGATTCTTGTCAGTCTCTGCTTGGGGTACTTCAATAGGACACAAACCATAACCATAGAACTTTGAACTACATTATTGTGCCAAGTTTCAAAGAGCTAGCACAAACCGTGTTTGATTTAGAGTTCCAACTACATGTGTCCATATAGGAGAAAACAGAGTGAAACCTAAACATGAAAACGGTTACAGCAAAGGAACGGTTTAACCTAGAAGAACGAAATTTGGAGAGCAAAGTGGGATTGGTGTACTGATCATTACCTGCAAGTATCATCAAGATTGGGTGAAAAAATGTTTGCTCAGATTCCAGGAAACTCGTAGTTTTTTGGAAGCTTGGCAACCCCTTTCAATGAATGTTATTCTCGTCAGTCTCTGCTTGGGGCTACTTGAATAGGACACGAACCATAGCGATAGAACTTGGAACTTCATTATTGTGCCAAGTTTCAAAGAGCTAGCACAAACCGTGTTTGATTTAGAGTTCCAACTACATGTATCCATATATGAGAAAACAGAGTGAAACCTAAACATGAAAACGGTTACTGCAAATTAAGGGTTAACCCTAGAAGAACGAAATTTGGTGAGCCATGTGGGATTGGTGTACTGATCATTACCTGCAAGTATCATCAAGATTGGGTGAAAAAATGTTTGCTGAGATTTCAGGAAACTCGTAGTTTTTCAGAAGATTGGCAACCCTTTCAATGAAAGTGATTCTCTTCAGTCTCTGCTTGGGGCTACTTCAATAGGACACAAACCATAGTGATAGAACTTGGAACTACATTATTGTGCCACGTTTCAAAGAGCTAGCAGAAACCGCGTTTGATTTAGAGTTCCAACTACATGTATCCATATAGGAGAAAACAGAGTGAAACCTAAAGATGAAAACGGTTCCTGCAAAGGAACGGTTTAAATTAGAAGAACAAAATTTGGTGAGCCACGTGGGCCTGGTGTACTGATCATTACCTGCAAGTATCATCAAGATTGGGTGAAAAAATGTTTGCTGAGATTTCAGGAAACTCGTAGTTTTTTGGAAACTTGGCAACCCCTTTCAATGAAAGTGATTCTCGTCAGTCTCTGCTTGGGGCTACTTCAATAGGACACAAACCATAGCGATAGAACTTGAAACTACATTATTGTGCCAAGTTTCAAAGAGCTAGCACAAACCGTGTTTGATTTAGAGTTCCAACTACATGTATCCATATAGGAGAAAACAGAGTGAAACCTAAACATGAAAACGGGTACTGCAAAGGAACGGTTTAACCTAGAAGAACGAAATTTGGTGAGCCAAGTGGGATTGGTGTACTGATCATTACCTGCAAGTATCATCAAGATTGGGTGAAAAAATGTTTGCTGAGATTTCAGGAAACTCGTAGTTTTTTGGAAGCTTGGCAACCTCTTTCATTGAAAGTGATTCTCTTCAGTCTCTGCTTGGGGCTACTTCAATAGGACACAAACCATAGCGATAGAACTTGGAACTACATTATTGTGCCAAGTTTCAAAGAGCTAGCAGAAATCGTGTTTGATTTAGAGTTCCAACTACATGTATCCATATAGGAGAAAACAGAGTGAAACCTAAACATGAAAACGGTTACTGCAAAGGAATGGTTTAACCTAGAAGAACGAAATATGATGACCGAAGTGGGATTGGTGTCCTGATCATTACCTGCAAGTATCATCAAGATTGGGTGAAAAAAATGTTTGCTCAGATTTCAGGAAATCGTAGATTTTTGGAAGCTTGGCAACCCCTTTCAATGAAAGTGATTCTGGTCAGTCTCTGCTTGGGGCTACTTCAATAGGACACAAACCATAGGGATAGAACTTGGAACTACATTATTGTGCCAAGTTTCTAGGAGCTAGCACAAACCGTGTTTGATTTAGAGTTCCAACTACATGTATCCATACAGGAGAAAACAGAGTGAAACCTAAACATGAAAACGGTTACTGCAAATAAACGGTTAAACCTAGAAGAACGAAATTTGGTGAGCAAAGTGGGATTGGTGTACTGATCGTTACCTGCAAATATCATCAAGATTGGGTGAAAAAATGTTTGCTAAGATTTCAGGGAAACTCGTAGAATTTTGGAATCTTGGCAACCCCTTTCAATGAATGTTATTCTCGTCAGTCTCTGCTTGGGGCTACTTCAATAGGACACAAACCATAGCGATAGAACATGGAACTACATTATTGTGCCAGGTTTCAAAGAGCTAGCACAAACCGTGTTTGATTTAGAGTTCCAACTACATGTATCCATATATGAGAAAACAGAGTGAAACCTAAACATGAAAACGGTTACTGCAAATTAAAGGTTAACCCTAGAAGAACGAAATTTGATGAGCCATGTGGGATTG
Organism: Urocitellus parryii; assembly: GCF_045843805.1. Taxonomy (NCBI): domain Eukaryota; kingdom Metazoa; phylum Chordata; class Mammalia; order Rodentia; family Sciuridae; genus Urocitellus; species Urocitellus parryii. Next base: position 23,951 of record NW_027552901.1, read on the forward strand.
GTGTACTGATCATTACCTGCAAGTATCATCAAGATTGGGTGAAAAAATGTTTGCTGAGATTTCAGGAAACTCGTAGTTTTTTGGAAGCTTGGCAACCCCTTTCATTGAAAGTGATTCTCTTCAGTCTCTGCTTGGGGCTACTTCAATAGGACACAAACCATAGCGATAGAACTTGGAACTACATTATTGTGCCAAGTTTCAAAGAGCTAGCACAAACCGTGTTTGATTTAGAGTTCCAACTACATGTATCCATATAGGAGAAAACAGAGTGAAACTTAAACATGAAAACGGTTACTGCAAAGGAACGGTTTAACCTAGAAGAACGAAATATGGTCACCCAAGTGGGATTGGTGTAGTGATCATTACCTGCAAGTATCATCAAGATTGGGTGAAAAAACGTTTGCTCAGATTTCAGGAAATCGTAGTTTTTTGGAAGCTTGGCAACCCCTTTCAATGAAAGTGATTCTCGTCAGTCTCTGCTTGGGGCTACTTCAATAGGACTCAAACCATAGCGATAGAACTTGGAACTACATTATTGTGCCAAGTTTCAAAGTGTTAGCACAAACCGTGTTTGATTTACAGTTGCAACTACATGAATACATATAGGAGAAAACAGAGTGAAACCTAAACATGAAAACGGTTACTGCAAAGGAACAGTTTACCCTAGAAGAACGAAATTTGGTGAGCCAAGTGGGATTGGTGTCCTGATCATTACCTGCAAGTATCATCAAGATTGGGTGAAAAAATGTTTGCTGAGATTTCAGGAAATCGTAGTTTTTTCTAAGCTTGGCAACCCCTTTCAATGAAAGTGATTCTCGTCAGTCTCTGCTTGGGGTACTGCAATACGACACAAACCATAGCGATAGAACTTTGAACTACTTTATTGTGCCAAGTTTCAAAGAGCTAGCACAAACCGTGTTTGATTTAGAGTTCCAATTACATGTATCCATATAGGAGAAAACAGAGTGAAACCTAAACATGAAAACGGTTACTGCAAAGGAACGGTTTAACCTAGAAGAACGAAATTTGGTGAGCCAAGTGGGATTGGTGTACTGATCATTACCTGCAAATATCATCAAGATTGGTTGAAAGAATGTTTGCTGAGATTTCAGGAAACTCGTAGATTTTGGAAGCTTGGCAACCCCTTTCAATGAAAGTGATTCTCGTCAGTCTCGGCTTGGGGCTACTTCAATAGGACACAAACCAAGCGATAGAACTTGGAACTACATTATTGTGCCAAGTTTCAAAGAGCTAGCACAAACCGTGTTTGATTTAGAGTTCCAAATACATGTATACATATAGGAGAAAACAGTGTGAAACCTAAACATGAAAACGGTTACTGCAAAGGAACGGTTTACCCTGGAAGAACGAAATTTAGTGAGCCAAGTGGGATTGGTGTACTGATCATTACCTGCTAATATCATCAAGATTGGGTGAAAAAATGTTTGCTGAGGTTTCAGGAAACTCGTAGTTTTTTGGAAGCTTGGCAACCCCTTTCAATGAAAGTGATTCTCGTCAGTCTCTGCTTGGGGCTACTTCAATAGGACACAAACCATAGCGATAGAACTTGGAACTACATTATTGTGCCAAGTTTCAAAGAGCTAGCAGAAACCGTGTTTCATTTAAAGTTCCAACTACATGTATCCATATAGGAGAAAACAGAGTGAAACCTAAACATGAAAACGGTTACAGCAAAGGAACGGTTTAACCTAGAAGAACGAAATTTGGTGAGCCAAGTGGGATTGGTGTACAGATTATTACCTGCCAGTATCATCAAGATTGGGTGAAAAAATGTTTGCTGAGATTTCAGGAAACTCGTAGATTTTGGAAGCTTGGCAACCCCTTTCAATGAAAGTGATTCTCGTCAGTCTCTGCTTGGGGTACTTCAATAGGACAAAAACCATAGCCATAGAACTTTGAACTACATTATTGTGCCAAGTTTCAAAGAGCTAGCACAAACCGTGTTTGATTTAGAGTTCCAACTACATGTATCCATATAGGAGAAAACAGAGTGAAACCTAAACATGAAAACGGTTACTGCAAAGGAACGGTTTACCCTAGAAGAACGAAATTTGGTGAGCCAAGTGCGATTGGTGTACTGATCATTACCTGCAAATATCATCAAGATTGGGTGAAAAAATGTTTGCTGACATTTCAGGAAACTCGTAGATTTTGGAAGCTTGGCAACCCCTTTCAATGAAAGTGATTCTCGTCAGTCTCTGCTTCGGGCTACTTCAATAGGACACAAACCATAGCGATAGAACTTGGAACTACATTATTGTGCCAAGTTTCAAAGAGCTAGCACAAACCGTGTTTGATTTAGAGTTCCAACTACATGTATCCATACAGGAGAAAACAGAGTGAAACCTAAACATGAAACGGTTACTGCAAATGAACGGTTAAACCTGGAAGAACGAAATTTGGTGAGCCAAGTGGGACTGGTGTACTGATCATTACCTGCAAGTATCATCAAGATTGGGTGAAAAAATATTTGCTCAGATTCCAGGAAACTCGTAGTTTTTTGGAAGCTTGGCAACCCCTTTCAATGATAGTGATTCTCTTCAATCTCTGCTTGGGGCTACTTCAATAGGACACAAACCATAGCGATAGAACTTGGAACTACATTATTGTGACAAATTTCAAAGAGTTAGCAGAAATCGTGTTTGATTTAGAGTTCCAACTACATGTATCCATATAGGAGAAAACAGAGTGAAACCTAAACATGAAAACGGTTACTGCAAAGGAACGGTTTAACCTAGAAGAACGAAATATGGTGACCCAAGTGGGATTGGTGTAGTGATCATTACCTGCAAGTATCATTAAGATTGGGTGAAAAAATGTTTGCTGAGATTTCAGGAAATCGTAGTTTTTTCTAAGCTTGGCAACCCCTTTCAATGAAAGTGATTCTCGTCAGTCTCTGCTTGGGGTACTGCAATAGCACACAAACCATAGCGATAGAACTTTGAACTACTTTATTGTGCCAAGTTTCAAAGAGCTAGCACAAACCGTGTTTGATTTAGAGTTCCAACTACATGTATCCATATAGGAGAAAACAGAGTGAAACCTAAACATGAAAACGGTTACTGCAAACGAACAGTTTACCCTAGAAGAACGAAATTTGGTGAGCCAAGTGGGATTGGTGTCCTGATCATTACCTGCAAGTATCATCAAGATTGGGTGAAAAAATGTTTGCTGAGATTTCAGGAAATCGTAGTTTTTTCTAAGCTTGGCAACCCCTTTCAATGAAATTGATTCTCGTCAGTCTCTGCTTGGGGCTACTTCAATAGGACACAAACCATAGCGATAGAACTTGGAACTACATTATTGTGCCAAATTTCAAAGAGCTAGCACAAACCGTGTTTGATTTAGAGTTCCAAATACATGTATCCATATAGGAGAAAACAGTGTGAAACCTAAACATGAAAACGGTTACTGCAAAGGAACGGTTTACCCTGGAAGAACGAAATTTGGTGAGCCAAGTGGGATTGGTGTACTGATCATTACCTGCTAATATCATCAAGATTGGGTGAAAAAATGTTTGCTGAGGTTTCAGGAAACTCGTAGTTTTTTGGAAGCTTGGCAACCCCTTTCAATGAAAGTGATTCTCGTCAGTCTCTGCTTGGGGCTACTTCAATAGGACACAAACCATAGCGATAGAAGTTGGAACTACATTATTGTGCCAAGTTTCAAAGAGCTAGCAGAAACCATGTTTCATTTAAAGTTCCAACTACATGTATCCATATAGGAGAAAACAGAGTGAAACCTAAACATGAAAACGGTTACAGCAAAGGAACGGTTTAACCTAGAAGAACGAAATTTGGTGAGCCAAGTGGGATTGGTGTACTGATCATTACCTGCAAATATCATCAAGATTGGGTGAAAAAATGTTTGCTGAGATTTCAGGAAACTCGTAGATTTTGGAAGCTTGGCAACCCCTTTCAATGAAAGTGATTCTCGTCAGTCTCGGCTTGGGGCTACTTGAATAGGACACAAACCATAGCGATCGAATTTGGAACTACATGATTGTGAAAAGTTTCAAAGAGCTAGCACAAACCGTGTTTGATTTAGAGTTCCAACTCTATGTATCCATATATGAGAAAACAGAGTGAAACCTAAACATGAAAACGGTTACTGCAAATTAAAGGTTAACCCTAGAAGAACGAAATTTGGTGAGCCATGTGGGATTGGTGTACTGATCATTACCTGCAAGTATCATCAAGATTGGGTGAAAAAATGTTTGCTGAGATTTCAGGAAACTCGTAGTTTTTCAGAAGCTTGGAAACCCCTTTCAATGAAAGTGATTCTCGTCAGTCTCTGCTTGGGGCTACTTCAATAGGACACAAACCATAGCGATAGAACTTGGAACTACATTATTGTGCCAAGTTTCAAAGAGCTAGCAGAAACCGTGTTTGATTTAGAGTTCCAAATACATGTATCCATATAGGAGAAAACAGAGTGAAACCTAAACATGAAAACGGTTCCTGCAAAGGAACGGTTTAACCTAGAAGAACGAAATTTGGTGAGCCAAGTGGGATTGGTGTACTGATCATTACCTGCAAGTATCATCAAGATTGGGTGAAAAAATGTTTGCTGAGATTTCAGGAAACTCGTAGATATTGGAAGCTTGGCAACCCCTTTCAATGAAAGTGATTCTGGTCAGTCTCTGCTTGGGGCTACTTCAATAGGACACAAACCATAGCGATAGAACTTGGAACTACATTATTGTGCCAAGTTTCAAAGAGCTAGCAGAAACCGTGTTTGATTTAGAGTTCCAACTACATGTATCCATATAGGAGAAAACAGAGTGAAACCTAAACATGGAAACGGTTACAGCAAAGGAACGGTTTAACCTAGAAGAACGAAATTTGGAGAGCAAAGTGGGATTGGTGTACTGATCATTACCTGCAAGTATCATCAAGATTGGGTGAAAAAATGTTTGCTGAGATTTCAGGAAACTCGTAGTTTTTTGGAAGCTTGGCAACCCCTTTCAATGAAAGTGATTCTCGTCAGTCTCTGCTTGGGGCTACTTCAATAGGACACAAACCATAGCGATAGAACTTGGAACTACATTATTGTGCCAAGTTTCAAAGAGCTAGCAGAAACCGTGTTTGATTTAGAGTTCCAAATACATGTATCCATATAGGAGAAAACAGAGTGAAACCTAAACATGAAAACGGTTACTGCAAAGGAACGGTTTAACCTAGAAGAACGAAATTTGGTGAGCCAAGTGGGATTGGTGTACTGATCATTACCTGCAAGTATCATCAAGATTGGGTGAAAAAATGTTTGATGAGATTTCAGGAAACTCGTAGTTTTTTGGAAGCTTGGCAACCCCTTTCATTGAAAGTGATTCTCTTCAGTCTCTGCTTGGGGCTACTTCAATAGGACACAAACCATAGCGATAGAACTTGGAACTACATTATTCTGCCAAGTTTCAAAGAGCTAGCAGAAATCGTGTTTGATTTAGAGTTCCAACTACATGTATCCATATAGGAGAAAACAGAGTGAAACCTAAACATGAAAACGGTTACTGCAAAGGAACGGTTTAACCTAGAAGAACGAAATATGGTGACCCAAGTGGGATTGGTGTCCTGATCATTACCTGCAAGTATCATCAAGATTGGGTGAAAAAAATGTTTGCTCAGATTTCAGGAAATCGTAGTTTTTTGGAAGCTTGGCAACCCCTTTCAATGAAAGTGATTCTCGTCAGTCTCTGCTTGGGGCTACTTCAATAGGACACAAACCATAGCGATAGAACTTGGAACTACATTATTGTGCCAAGTTTCAAAGAGCTAGCAGAAACCGTGTTTCATTTAAAGTTCCAACTACATGTATCCATATAGGAGAAAACAGAGTGAAACCTAAACATGAAAACGGTTACAGCAAAGGAACGGTTTAACCTAGAAGAACGAAATTTGGTGAGCCAAGTGGGATTGGTGTGGTGATCATTACCTGCAAATATCATCAAGATTGGGTGAAAAAATGTTTACTGAGAATACAGGAAACTCGTAGTTTTGGGAAGCTTGGCAACTCCTTTCAATGAAAGTGATTCTCGTCAGTCTCTGCTTGGGGCTATTTCAATAGGACACAAACCATAGCGATACAACATGGAACTACATTATTGTGCCAAGTTTCAAAGAGCTAGCAGAAACCGTGTTTGATTTAGAGTTCCAAATACATGGATCCATATAGGAGAAAACAGAGTGAAACTTAAACATGAAAACGGATACTGCAAACGAACGGTTTAACCTAGAAGAACGAAATTTGCTGAGCCAAGTGGGACTGGTGTACTGATCATTACCTGCAAGTATCATCAAGATTGGGAGAAAAAATGTTTGCTGAGGTTTCAGGAAACTCGTAGTTTTTTGGAAGCTTGGCAACCCCTTTCAATGAAAGTGATTCTCGTCAGTCTCTTCTTGGGGCTACTTCAATAGGACACAAACCATAGGGATAGAACTTGGAACAACATTATTGTGCCAAGTTTCAAAGAGCTAGCACAAACCGTGTTTGATTTAGAGTTCCAACTACATGTATCCATATAGGAGAAAACAGAGTGAAACCTAAACATGAAAACGGTTACTGCAAATTAAGGGTTAACCCTAGAAGAACGAAATTTGGTGAGCCATGTGGGATTGGTGTACTGATCATTACCTGCAAGTATCATCAAGATTGGGTGAAAAAATGTTTGCTGAGATTTCAGGAAACTCGTAGTTCTTCAGAAGATTGGCAACCCCTTTCAATGAAAGTGATTCTCTTCAGTCTCTGCTTGGGGCTACTTCAATAGGACACAAACCATAGTGATAGAACTTGGAACTACATTATTGTGCCACGTTTCAAAGAGCTAGCAGAAACCGCGTTTGATTTAGAGTTCCAACTACATGTATCCATATAGGAGAAAACAGAGTGAAACCTAAAGATGAAAACGGTTCCTGCAAAGGAACGGTTTAAATTAGAAGAACAAAATTTGGTGAGCCACGTGGGCCTGGTGTACTGATCATTACCTGCAAGTATCATCAAGATTGGGTGAAAAAATGTTTGCTGAGATTTCAGGAAACTCGTAGTTTTTGGAAACTTGGCAACCCCTTTCAATGAAAGTGATTCTCGTCAGTCTCTGCTTGGGGCTACTTCAATAGGACACAAACCATAGCGATAGAACTTGAAACTACATTATTGTGCCAAGTTTCAAAGAGCTAGCACAAACCGTGTTTGATTTAGAGTTCCAACTACATGTATCCATATAGGAGAAAACAGAGTGAAACCTAAACATGAAAACGGGTACTGCAAAGGAACGGTTTAACCTAGAAGAACGAAATTTGGTGAGCCAAGTGGGATTGGTGTACTGATCATTACCTGCAAGTATCATCAAGATTGGGTGAAAAAATGTTTGCTGAGATTTCAGGAAACTCGTAGTTTTTTGGAAGCTTGGCAACCTCTTTCATTGTAAGTGATTCTCTTCAGTCTCTGCTTGGGGCTACTTCAATAGGACACAAACCATAGCGATAGAACTTGGAACTACATTATTGTGCCAAGTTTCAAAGAGCTAGCAGAAATCGTGTTTGATTTAGAGTTCCAACTACATGTATCCATATAGGAGAAAACAGAGTGAAACCTAAACATGAAAACGGTTACTGCAAAGGAATGGTTTAACCTAGAAGAACGAAATATGATGACCGAAGTGGGATTGGTGTCCTGATCATTACCTGCAAGTATCATCAAGATTGGGTGAAAAAAATGTTTGCTCAGATTTCAGGAAATCGTAGATTTTTGGAAGCTTGGCAACCCCTTTCAATGAAAGTGATTCTGGTCAGTCTCTGCTTGGGGCTACTTCAATAGGACACAAACCATAGGGATAGAACTTGGAACTACATTATTGTGCCAAGTTTCTAGGAGCTAGCACAAACCGTGTTTGATTTAGAGTTCCAACTACATGTATCCATACAGGAGAAAACAGAGTGAAACCTAAACATGAAAACGGTTACTGCAAATAAACGGTTAAACCTAGAAGAACGAAATTTGGTGAGCAAAGTGGGATTGGTGTACTGATCATTACCTGCAAATATCATCAAGATTGGGTGAAAAAATGTTTGCTAAGATTTCAGGAAACTCGTAGAATTTTGGAATCTTGGCAACCCCTTTCAATGAATGTTATTCTCGTCAGTCTCTGCTTGGGGCTACTTCAATAGGACACAAACCATAGCGATAGAACATGGAACTACATTATTGTGCCAGGTTTCAAAGAGCTAGCACAAACCGTGTTTGATTTAGAGTTCCAACTACATGTATCCATATATGAGAAAACAGAGTGAAACCTAAACATGAAAACGGTTACTGCAAATTAAAGGTTAACCCTAGAAGAACGAAATTTGATGAGCCATGTGGGATTGGTGTACTGATCATTACCTGCAAGTATCATCAAGATTGGGTGAAAAAATGTTTGCTGAGATTTCAGGAAACTCGTAGTTTTTTGGAAGCTTGGCAACCCCTTTCATTGAAAGTGATTCTCTTCAGTCTCTGCTTGGGGCTACTTCAATAGGACACAAACCATAGCGATAGAACTTGGAACTACATTATTGTGCCAAGTTTCAAAGAGCTAGTACAAACCGTGTTTGTTTTAGAGTTCCAACTACATGTATCCATATAGGAGAAAACAGAGTGAAACTTAAACATGAAAACGGTTACTGCAAAGGAACGGTTTAACCTAGAAGAACGAAATATGGTGACCCAAGTGGGATTGGTGTAGTGATCATTACCTGCAAGTATCATCAAGATTGGGTGAAAAAACGTTTGCTCAGATTTCAGGAAATCGTAGTTTTTTGGAAGCTTGGCAACCCCTTTCAATGAAAGTGATTCTCGTCAGTCTCTGCTTGGGGCTACTTCAATAGGACTCAAACCATAGCGATAGAACTTGGAACTACATTATTGTGCCAAGTTTCAAAGTGTTAGCACAAACCGTGTTTGATTTACAGTTGCAACTACATGAATACATATAGGAGAAAACAGAGTGAAACCTAAACATGAAAACGGTTACTGCAAAGGAACAGTTTACCCTAGAAGAACGAAATTTGGTGAGCCAAGTGGGATTGGTGTACTGATCATTACCTGCAAGTATCATCAAGATTGGGTGAAAAAATGTTTGCTGAGATTTCAGGAAATCGTATTTTCTAAGCTTGGCACCCCTTTCAATGAAAGTGATTCTCGTCAGTCTCTGCTTGGGGTACTGCAATACGACACAACCATAGCGATAGAACTTTGAACTACTTTATTGTGCCAAGTTTCAAAGAGCTAGCACAAACCGTGTTTGATTTAGAGTTCCAATTACATGTATCCATATAGGAGAAAACAGAGTGAAACCTAAACATGAAAACGGTTACTGCAAAGGAACGGTTTAACCTAGAAGAACGAAATTTGGTGAGCCAAGTGGGATTGGTGTACTGATCATTACCTGCAAATATCATCAAGATTGGTTGAAAGAATGTTTGCTGAGATTTCAGGAAACTCGTAGATTTTGGAAGCTTGGCAACCCCTTTCAATGAAAGTGATTCTCGTCAGTCTCGGCTTGGGCTACTTCAATAGGACACAAACCAAGCGATAGAACTTGGAACTACATTATTGTGCCAAGTTTCAAAGAGCTAGCACAAACCGTGTTTGATTTAGAGTTCCAAATACATGTATACATATAGGAGAAAACAGTGTGAAACCTAAACATGAAAACGGTTACTGCAAAGGAACGGTTTACCTGGAAGAACGAAATTTAGTGAGCCAAGTGGGATTGGTGTACTGATCATTACCTGCTAATATCATCAAGATTGGGTGAAAAAATGTTTGCTGAGGTTTCAGGAAACTCGTAGTTTTTTGGAAGCTTGGCAACCCCTTTCAATGAAAGTGATTCTCGTCAGTCTCTGCTTGGGGCTACTTCAATAGGACACAAACCATAGCGATAGAACTTGGAACTACATTATTGTGCCAAGTTTCAAAGAGCTAGCAGAAACCGTGTTTCATTTAAAGTTCCAACTACATGTATCCATATAGGAGAAAACAGAGTGAAACCTAAACATGAAAACGGTTACAGCAAAGGAACGGTTTAACCTAGAAGAACGAAATTTGGTGAGCCAAGTGGGATTGGTGTACAGATTATTACCTGCCAGTATCATCAAGATTGGGTGAAAAAATGTTTGCTGAGATTTCAGGAAACTCGTAGATTTTGGAAGCTTGGCAACCCCTTTTCAATGAAAGTGATTCTCGTCAGTCTCTGCTTGGGGTACTTCAATAGGACACAAACCATAGCCATAGAACTTTGAACTACATTATTGTGCCAAGTTTCAAAGAGCTAGCACAAACCGTGTTTGATTAGAGTTCCAACTACATGTATCCATATAGGAGAAAACAGAGTGAAACCTAAACATGAAAACGGTTACTGCAAAGGAACGGTTTACCCTAGAAGAACGAAATTTGGTGAGCCAAGTGCGATTGGTGTACTGATCATTACCTGCAAATATCATCAAGATTGGGTGAAAAAATGTTTGCTGACATTTCAGGAAACTCGTAGATTTTGGAAGCTTGGCAACCCCTTTCAATGAAAGTGATTCTCGTCAGTCTCTGCTTCGGGCTACTTCAATAGGACACAAACCATAGCGATAGAACTTGGAACTACATTATTGTGCCAAGTTTCAAAGAGCTAGCACAAACCGTGTTTGATTTAGAGTTCCAACTACATGTATCCATACAGGAGAAAACAGAGTGAAACCTAAACATGAAACGGTTACTGCAAATGAACGGTTAAACCTGGAAGAACGAAATTTGGTGAGCCAAGTGGGACTGGTGTACTGATCATTACCTGCAAGTATCATCAAGATTGGGTGAAAAAATATTTGCTCAGATTCCAGGAAACTCGTAGTTTTTTGGAAGCTTGGCAACCCCTTTCAATGAAAGTGATTCTCTTCAGTCTCTGCTTGGGGCTACTTCAATAGGACACAAACCATAGCGATAGAACTTGGAACTACATTATTGTGACAAATTTCAAAGAGCTAGCAGAAATCGTGTTTGATTTAGAGTTCCAACTACATGTATCCATATAGGAGAAAACAGAGTGAAACCTAAACATGAAAACGGTTACTGCAAAGGAACGGTTTAACCTAGAAGAACGAAATATGGTGACCCAAGTGGGATTGGTGTAGTGATCATTACCTGCAAGTATCATTAAGATTGGGTGAAAAAATGTTTGCTGAGATTTCAGGAAATCGTAGTTTTTTCTAAGCTTGGCAACCCCTTTCAATGAAAGTGATTCTCGTCAGTCTCTGCTTGGGGTACTGCAATAGCACACAAACCATAGCGATAGAACTTTGAACTACTTTATTGTGCCAAGTTTCAAAGAGCTAGCACAAACCGTGTTTGATTTAGAGTTCCAACTACATGTATCCATATAGGAGAAAACAGAGTTAAACCTAAACATGAAAACGGTTACTGCAAAGGAACAGTTTACCCTAGAAGAACGAAATTTGGTGAGCCAAGTGGGATTGGTGTCCTGATCATTACCTGCAAGTATCATCAAGATTGGGTGAAAAAATGTTTGCTGAGATTTCAGGAAATCGTAGTTTTTTCTAAGCTTGGCAACCCCTTTCAATGAAATTGATTCTCGTCAGTCTCTGCTTGGGGCTACTTCAATAGGACACAAACCATAGCGATAGAACTTGGAACTACATTATTGTGCCAAATTTCAAAGAGCTAGCACAAACCGTGTTTGATTTAGAGTTCCAAATACATGTATCCATATAGGAGAAAACAGTGTGAAACCTAAACATGAAAACGGTTACTGCAAAGGAACGGTTTACCCTGGAAGAACGAAATTTGGTGAGCCAAGTGGGATTGGTGTACTGATCATTACCTGCTAATATCATCAAGATTGGGTGAAAAAATGTTTGCTGAGGTTTCAGGAAACTCGTAGTTTTTTGGAAGCTTGGCAACCCCTTTCAATGAAAGTGATTCTCGTCAGTCTCTGCTTGGGGCTACTTCAATAGGACACAAACCATAGCGATAGAAGTTGGAACTACATTATTGTGCCAAGTTTCAAAGAGCTAGCAGAAACCATGTTTCATTTAAAGTTCCAACTACATGTATCCATATAGGAGAAAACAGAGTGAAACCTAAACATGAAAAACGGTTACAGCAAAGGAACGGTTTAACCTAGAAGAACGAAATTTGGTGAGCCAAGTGGGATTGGTGTACTGATCATTACCTGCAAATATCATCAAGATTGGGTGAAAAAATGTTTGCTGAGATTTCAGGAAACTCGTAGATTTTGGAAGCTTGGCAACCCCTTTCAATGAAAGTGATTCTCGTCAGTCTCGGGCTTGGGGCTACTTGAATAGGACACAAACCATAGCGATCGAATTTGGAACTACATGATTGTGAAAAGTTTCAAAGAGCTAGCACAAACCGTGTTTGATTTAGAGTTCCAACTCTATGTATCCATATATGAGAAAACAGAGTGAAACCTAAACATGAAAACGGTTACTGCAAATTAAAGGTTAACCCTAGAAGAACGAAATTTGGTGAGCCATGTGGGATTGGTGTACTGATCATTACCTGCAAGTATCATCAAGATTGGGTGAAAAAATGTTTGCTGAGATTTCAGGAAACTCGTAGTTTTTCAGAAGCTTGGAAACCCCTTTCAATGAAAGTGATTCTCGTCAGTCTCTGCTTGGGGCTACTTCAATAGGACACAAACCATAGCGATAGAACTTGGAACTACATTATTGTGCCAAGTTTCAAAGAGCTAGCAGAAACCGTGTTTGATTTAGAGTTCCAAATACATGTATCCATATAGGAGAAAACAGAGTGAAACCTAAACATGAAAACGGTTCCTGCAAAGGAACGGTTTAACCTAGAAGAACGAAATTTGGTGAGCCAAGTGGGATTGGTGTACTGATCATTACCTGCAAGTATCATCAAGATTGGGTGAAAAAATGTTTGCTGAGATTTCAGGAAACTCGTAGATATTGGAAGCTTGGCAACCCCTTTCAATGAAAGTGATTCTGGTCAGTCTCTGCTTGGGGCTACTTCAATAGGACACAAACCATAGCGATAGAACTTGGAACTACATTATTGTGCCAAGTTTCAAAGAGCTAGCAGAAACCGTGTTTGATTTAGAGTTCCAAATACATGTATCCATATAGGAGAAAACAGAGTGAAACCTAAACATGAAAACGGTTACTGCAAAGGAACGGTTTAACCTAGAAGAACGAAATTTGGTGAGCCAAGTGGGATTGGTGTACTGATCATTACCTGCAAGTATCATCAAGATTGGGTGAAAAAATGTTTGATGAGATTTCAGGAAACTCGTAGTTTTTTGGAAGCTTGGCAACCCCTTTCATTGAAAGTGATTCTCTTCAGTCTCTGCTTGGGGCTACTTCAATAGGACACAAACCATAGCGATAGAACTTGGAACTACATTATTCTGCCAAGTTTCAAAGAGCTAGCAGAAATCGTGTTTGATTTAGAGTTCCAACTACATGTATCCATATAGGAGAAAACAGAGTGAAACCTAAACATGAAAACGGTTACTGCAAAGGAACGGTTTAACCTAGAAGAACGAAATATGGTGACCCAAGTGGGATTGGTGTCCTGATCATTACCTGCAAGTATCATCAAGATTGGGTGAAAAAAATGTTTGCTCAGATTTCAGGAAATCGTAGTTTTTTGGAAGCTTGGCAACCCCTTTCAATGAAAGTGATTCTCGTCAGTCTCTGCTTGGGGCTACTTCAATAGGACACAAACCATAGCGATAGAACTTGGAACTACATTATTGTGCCAAGTTTCAAAGAGCTAGCAGAAACCGTGTTTCATTTAAAGTTCCAACTACATGTATCCATATAGGAGAAAACAGAGTGAAACCTAAACATGAAAACGGTTACAGCAAAGGAACGGTTTAACCTAGAAGAACGAAATTTGGTGAGCCAAGTGGGATTGGTGTGGTGATCATTCCCTGCAAATATCATCAAGATTGGGTGAAAAAATGTTTACTGAGAATACAGGAAACTCGTAGTTTTGGGAAGCTTGGCAACTACTTTCAATGAAAGTGATTCTCGTCAGTCTCTGCTTGGGGCTATTTCAATAGGACACAAACCATAGCGATACAACATGGAACTACATTATTGTGCCAATTTTCAAAGAGCTAGCAGAAACCGTGTTTGATTTAGAGTTCCAAATACATGGATCCATATAGGAGAAAACAGAGTGAAACTTAAACATGAAAACGGATACTGCAAACGAACGGTTTAACCTAGAAGAACGAAATTTGCTGAGCCAAGTGGGACTGGTGTACTGATCATTACCTGCAAGTATCATCAAGATTGGGAGAAAAAATGTTTGCTGAGGTTTCAGGAAACTCGTAGTTTTTTGGAAGCTTGGCAACCCCTTTCAATGAAAGTGATTCTCGTCAGTCTCTTCTTGGGGCTACTTCAATAGGACACAAACCATAGGGATAGAACTTGGAACAACATTATTGTGCCAAGTTTCAAAGAGCTAGCACAAACCGTGTTTGATTTAGAGTTCCAACTACATGTATCCATATAGGAGAAAACAGAGTGAAACCTAAACATGAAAACGGTTACTGCAAAGGAACGGTTTCACCTAGAAGAACGAAATTTGGTGAGCCAAGTGGGACTGGTGTACTGATCATTACCTGCAAGTATCATCAAGATTGGGTGAAAAAGTGTTTGCTCATGTTTCAGGAAACTCGTAGTTTTTTGGAAGCTTGGCAACCCCTTTCAATGAAAGTGATTCTCGTCAGTCTCGGCTTGGGGCTACTTCAATAGGACACACACCATAGCGATAGAACTTGGAACTACATTATTGTGCCAAGTTTCAAAGAGCTAGCACAAACCGTGTTTGATTTAGAGTTCCAAATACATGTATACATATAGGAGAAAACAGTGTGAAACCTAAACATGAAAACGGTTACTGCAAAGGAACGGTTTACCCTGGAAGAACGAAATTTAGTGAGCCAAGTGGGATTGGTGTACTGATCATTACCTGCTAATATCATCAAGATTGGGTGAAAAAATGTTTGCTGAGGTTTCAGGAAACTCGTAGTTTTTTGGAAGCTTGGCAACCCCTTTCAATGAAAGTGATTCTCGTCAGTCTCTGCTTGGGGCTACTTCAATAGGACACAAACCATAGCGATAGAACTTGGAACTACATTATTGTGCCAAGTTTCAAAGAGCTAGCAGAAACCGTGTTTCATTTAAAGTTCCAACTACATGTATCCATATAGGAGAAAACAGAGTGAAACCTAAACATGAAAACGGTTACAGCAAAGGAACGGTTTAACCTAGAAGAACGAAATTTGGTGAGCCAAGTGGGATTGGTGTACAGATTATTACCTGCCAGTATCATCAAAATTGGGTGAAAAAATGTTTGCTGAGATTTCAGGAAACTCGTAGATTTTGGAAGCTTGGCAACCCCTTTCAATGAAAGTGATTCTCGTCAGTCTCTGCTTGGGGTACTTCAATAGGACACAAACCATAGCCATAGAACTTTGAACTACATTATTGTGCCAAGTTTCAAAGAGCTAGCACAAACCGTGTTTGATTTAGAGTTCCAACTACATGTATCCATATAGGAGAAAACAGAGTGAAACCTAAACATGAAAACGGTTACTGCAAAGGAACGGTTTACCCTAGAAGAACGAAATTTGGTGAGCCAAGTGGGATTGGTGTACTGATCATTACCTGCAAGTATCATCAAGATTGGGTGAAAAAATGTTTGATGAGATTTCAGGAAACTCGTAGTTTTTTGGAAGCTTGGCAACCCCTTTCATTGAAAGTGATTCTCTTCAGTCTCTGCTTGGGGCTACTTCAATAGGACACAAACCATAGCGATAGAA
This sequence comes from Urocitellus parryii, assembly GCF_045843805.1. Classification (NCBI taxonomy): domain Eukaryota; kingdom Metazoa; phylum Chordata; class Mammalia; order Rodentia; family Sciuridae; genus Urocitellus; species Urocitellus parryii. The sequence goes on from NW_027552901.1 coordinate 39,834, forward strand.
CTTGGAACTACATTATTCTGCCAAGTTTCAAAGAGCTAGCAGAAATCGTGTTTGATTTAGAGTTCCAACTACATGTATCCATATAGGAGAAAACAGAGTGAAACCTAAACATGAAAACGGTTACTGCAAAGGAACGGTTTAACCTAGAAGAACGAAATATGGTGACCCAAGTGGGATTGGTGTCCTGATCATTACCTGCAAGTATCATCAAGATTGGGTGAAAAAAATGTTTGCTCAGATTTCAGGAAATCGTAGTTTTTTGGAAGCTTGGCAACCCCTTTCAATGAAAGTGATTCTCGTCAGTCTCTGCTTGGGGCTACTTCAATAGGACACAAACCATAGCGATAGAACTTGGAACTACATTATTGTGCCAAGTTTCAAAGAGCTAGCAGAAACCGTGTTTCATTTAAAGTTCCAACTACATGTATCCATATAGGAGAAAACAGAGTGAAACCTAAACATGAAAACGGTTACAGCAAAGGAACGGTTTAACCTAGAAGAACGAAATTTGGTGAGCCAAGTGGGATTGGTGTGGTGATCATTACCTGCAAATATCATCAAGATTGGGTGAAAAAATGTTTACTGAGAATACAGGAAACTCGTAGTTTTGGGAAGCTTGGCAACTCCTTTCAATGAAAGTGATTCTCGTCAGTCTCTGCTTGGGGCTATTTCAATAGGACACAAACCATAGCGATACAACATGGAACTACATTATTGTGCCAAGTTTCAAAGAGCTAGCAGAAACCGTGTTTGATTTAGAGTTCCAAATACATGGATCCATATAGGAGAAAACAGAGTGAAACTTAAACATGAAAACGGATACTGCAAACGAACGGTTTAACCTAGAAGAACGAAATTTGCTGAGCCAAGTGGGACTGGTGTACTGATCATTACCTGCAAGTATCATCAAGATTGGGAGAAAAAATGTTTGCTGAGGTTTCAGGAAACTCGTAGTTTTTTGGAAGCTTGGCAACCCCTTTCAATGAAAGTGATTCTCGTCAGTCTCTTCTTGGGGCTACTTCAATAGGACACAAACCATAGGGATAGAACTTGGAACAACATTATTGTGCCAAGTTTCAAAGAGCTAGCACAAACCGTGTTTGATTTAGAGTTCCAACTACATGTATCCATATAGGAGAAAACAGAGTGAAACCTAAACATGAAAACGGTTACTGCAAAGGAACGGTTTCACCTAGAAGAACGAAATTTGGTGAGCCAAGTGGGACTGGTGTACTGATCATTACCTGCAAGTATCATCAAGATTGGGTGAAAAAGTGTTTGCTCATGTTTCAGGAAACTCGTAGTTTTTTGGAAGCTTGGCAACCCCTTTCAATGAAAGTGATTCTCGTCAGTCTCGGCTTGGGGCTACTTCAATAGGACACACACCATAGCGATAGAACTTGGAACTACATTATTGTGCCAAGTTTCAAAGAGCTAGCACAAACCGTGTTTGATTTAGAGTTCCAAATACATGTATACATATAGGAGAAAACAGTGTGAAACCTAAACATGAAAACGGTTACTGCAAAGGAACGGTTTACCCTGGAAGAACGAAATTTAGTGAGCCAAGTGGGATTGGTGTACTGATCATTACCTGCTAATATCATCAAGATTTGGTGAAAAAATGTTTGCTGAGGTTTCAGGAAACTCGTAGTTTTTTGGAAGCTTGGCAACCCCTTTCAATGAAAGTGATTCTCGTCAGTCTCTGCTTGGGGCTACTTCAATAGGACACAAACCATAGCGATAGAACTTGGAACTACATTATTGTGCCAAGTTTCAAAGAGCTAGCAGAAACCGTGTTTCATTTAAAGTTCCAACTACATGTATCCATATAGGAGAAAACAGAGTGAAACCTAAACATGAAAACGGTTCCAGCAAAGGAACGGTTTAACCTAGAAGAACGAAATTTGGTGAGCCAAGTGGGATTGGTGTACAGATTATTACCTGCCAGTATCATCAAGATTGGGTGAAAAAATGTTTGCTGAGATTTCAGGAAACTCGTAGATTTTGGAAGCTTGGCAACCCCTTTCAATGAAAGTGATTCTCGTCAGTCTCTGCTTGGGGTACTTCAATAGGACACAAACCATAGCCATAGAACTTTGAACTACATTATTGTGCCAAGTTTCAAAGAGCTAGCACAAACCGTGTTTGATTTAGAGTTCCAACTACATGTATCCATATAGGAGAAAACAGAGTGAAACCTAAACATGAAAACGGTTACTGCAAAGGAACGGTTTACCCTAGAAGAACGAAATTTGGTGAGCCAAGTGCGATTGGTGTACTGATCATTACCTGCAAATATCATCAAGATTGGGTGAAAAAATGTTTGCTGACATTTCAGGAAACTCGTAGATTTTGGAAGCTTGGCAACCCCTTTCAATGAAAGTGATTCTCGTCAGTCTCTGCTTCGGGCTACTTCAATAGGACACAAACCATAGCGATAGAACTTGGAACTACATTATTGTGCCAAGTTTCAAAGAGCTAGCACAAACCGTGTTTGATTTAGAGTTCCAACTACATGTATCCATACAGGAGAAAACAGAGTGAAACCTAAACATGAAACGGTTACTGCAAATGAACGGTTAAACCTAGAAGAACGAAATTTGGTGAGCCAAGTGGGACTGGTGTACTGATCATTACCTGCAAGTATCATCAAGATTGGGTGAAAAAATATTTGCTCAGATTCCAGGAAACTCGTAGTTTTTTGGAAGCTTGGCAACCCCTTTCAATGAAAGTGATTCTCTTCAGTCTCTGCTTGGGGCTACTTCAATAGGCCACAAACCATAGCGATAGAACTTGGAACTACATTATTGTGACAAATTTCAAAGAGCTAGCACAAACCGTGTTTGATTTAGAGTTCCAACTACATGTATCCATATAGGAGAAAACAGAGTGAAACCTAAACATGAAAACGGTTACTGCAAAGGAACGGTTTAACCTAGAAGAACGAAATATGGTGACCCAAGTGGGATTGGTGTAGTGATCATTACCTGCAAGTATCATCAAGATTGGGTGAAAAAATGTTTGCTGAGATTTCAGGAAATCGTAGTTTTTTCTAAGCTTGGCAACCCCTTTCAATGAAAGTGATTCTCGTCAGTCTCTGCTTGGGGTACTGCAATAGGACACAAACCATAGCGATAGAACTTTGAACTACTTTATTGTGCCAAGTTTCAAAGAGCTAGCACAAACCGTGTTTGATTTAGAGTTCCAACTACATGTATCCATATAGGAGAAAACAGAGTGAAACCTAAACATGAAAACGGTTACTGCAAAGGAACAGTTTACCCTAGAAGAACGAAATTTGGTGAGCCAAGTGGGATTGGTGTCCTGATCATTACCTGCAAGTATCATCAAGATTGGGTGAAAAAATGTTTGCTGAGATTTCAGGAAATCGTAGTTTTTTCTAAGCTTGGCAACCCCTTTCAATGAAATTGATTCTCGTCAGTCTCTGCTTGGGGCTACTTCAATAGCACACAAACCATAGCGATAGAACTTGGAACTACATTATTGTGCCAAATTTCAAAGAGCTAGCACAAACCGTGTTTGATTTAGAGTTCCAAATACATGTATCCATATAGGAGAAAACAGTGTGAAACCTAAACATGAAAACGGTTACTGCAAAGGAACGGTTTACCCTGGAAGAACGAAATTTGGTGAGCCAAGTGGGATTGGTGTACTGATCATTACCTGCTAATATCATCAAGATTGGGTGAAAAAATGTTTGCTGAGGTTTCAGGAAACTCGTATTTTTTTGGAAGCTTGGCAACCCCTTTCAATGAAAGTGATTCTCGTCAGTCTCTGCTTGGGGCTACTTCAATAGGACACAAACCATAGCGATAGAAGTTGGAACTACATTATTGTGCCAAGTTTCAAAGAGCTAGCAGAAACCATGTTTCATTTAAAGTTCCAACTACATGTATCCATATAGGAGAAAACAGAGTGAAACCTAAACATGAAAACGGTTACAGCAAAGGAACGGTTTAACCTAGAAGAACGAAATTTGGTGAGCCAAGTGGGATTGGTGTACTGATCATTACCTGCAAATATCATCAAGATTGGGTGAAAAAATGTTTGCTGAGATTTCAGGAAACTCGTAGATTTTGGAAGCTTGGCAACCCCCTTTCAATGAAAGTGATTCTCGTCAGTCTCGGCTTGGGGCTACTTGAATAGGACACAAACCATAGCGATAGAATTTGGAACTACATGATTGTGAAAAGTTTCAAAGAGCTAGCACAAACCGTGTTTGATTTAGAGTTCCAACTATATGTATCCATATATGAGAAAACAGAGTGAAACCTAAACATGAAAACGGTTACTGCAAATTAAAGGTTAACCGTAGAAGAACGAAATTTGGTGAGCCATGTGGGATTGGTGTACTGATCATTACCTGCAAGTATCATCAAGATTGGGTGAAAAAATGTTTGCTGAGATTTCAGGAAACTCGTAGTTTTTCAGAAGCTTGGAACCCCTTTCAATGAAAGTGATTCTCTTCAGTCTCTGCTTGGGGCTACTTCAATAGGACACAAACCATAGCGATAGAACTTGGAACTACATTCTTGTGCCAAGTTTCAAAGAGCTAGCAGAAATCGTGTTTGATTTAGAGTTCCAACTACATGTATCCATATAGGAGAAAACAGAGTGAAACCTAAACATGAAAACGGTTCCTGCAAAGGAACGGTTTAACCTAGGAGAACGAAATTTGGAGAGCGAAGTGGGATTGGTGTACTGATCATTACCTGCAAATATCATCAAGATTGGGTGAAAAAATGTTTGCTGAGATTTCAGGAAACTCGTAGATATTGGAAGCTTGGCAACCCCTTTCAATGAAAGTGATTCTCGTCAGTCTCGGCTTGGGGCGACTTCGATAGGACACAAACCAAGCGATAGAACTTGGAGCTACATTATTGTGCCAAGTTTCAAAGAGCTAGCACAAACCGTGTTTGATTTAGAGTTCCAACTACATGTATACATATAGGAGAAAACAGAGTGAAACCTAAACATGAAAACGGTTACTGCAAAGGAACGGTTTAACCTAGAAGAACGAAATTTGGAGAGCAAAGTGGGGTTGGTGTACTGATCATTACCTGCAAGTATCATCAAAATTGGGTGAAAAAATGTTTGCTGAGATTTCAGGAAACTCGTAGTTCTTTGGAAGCTTGGCAACCCCTTTCAATGAAAGTGATTCTGGTCAGTCTCTGCTTGGGGCTACTTCAATAGGACACAAACCATAGCGATAGAACTTGGAACTACATTATTGTGCCAAGTTTCAAAGAGCTAGCAGAAACCGTGTTTGATTTAGAGTTCCAACTACATGTATCCATATAGGAGAAAACAGAGTGAAACCTAAACATGGAAACGGTTACAGCAAAGGAACGGTTTAACCTAGAAGAACGAAATTTGGAGAGCAAAGTGGGATTGGTGTACTGATCATTACCTGCAAGTATCATCAAGATTGGGTGAAAAAATGTTTGCTGAGATTTCAGGAAACTCGTAGTTTTTTGGAAGCTTGGCAACCCCTTTCAATGAAAGTGATTCTCGTCAGTCTCTGCTTGGGGCTACTTCAATAGGACACAAACCATAGGGATAGAACTTGGAACTACATTATTGTGCCAAGTTTCAAAGAGCTAGCAGAAACCGTGTTTGATTTAGAGTTCCAAATACATGTATCCATATAGGAGAAAACAGAGTGAAACCTAAACATGAAAACGGTTACTGCAAAGGAACGGTTTAACCTAGAAGAACGAAATTTGGTGAGCCAAGTGGGATTGGTGTACTGATCATTACCTGCAAGTATCATCAAGATTGGGTGAAAAAATGTTTGATGAGATTTCAGGAAACTCGTAGTTTTTTGGAAGCTTGGCAACCCCTTTCATTGAAAGTGATTCTCTTCAGTCTCTGCTTGGGGCTACTTCAATAGGACACAAACCATAGCGATAGAACTTGGAACTACATTATTCTGCCAAGTTTCAAAGAGCTAGCAGAAATCGTGTTTGATTTAGAGTTCCAACTACATGTATCCATATAGGAGAAAACAGAGTGAAACCTAAACATGAAAACGGTTACTGCAAAGGAACGGTTTAACCTAGAAGAACGAAATATGGTGACCCAAGTGGGATTGGTGTCCTGATCATTACCTGCAAGTATCATCAAGATTGGGTGAAAAAAATGTTTGCTCAGATTTCAGGAAATCGTAGTTTTTTGGAAGCTTGGCAACCCCTTTCAATGAAAGTGATTCTCGTCAGTCTCTGCTTGGGGCTACTTCAATAGGACACAAACCATAGCGATAGAACTTGGAACTACGTTATTGTGCCAAGTTTCAAAGAGTTAGCACAAACCGTGTTTGATTTACAGTTGCAAATACATGTATACATATAGGAGAAAACAGAGTGAAACCTAAACATGAAAACGGTTACTGCAAAGGAACAGTTTACCCTAGAAGAACGAAATTTGGTGAGCCAAGTGGGATTGGTGTCCTGATCATTACCTGCAAGTATCATCAAGATTGGGTGAAAAAATGTTTGCTGAGATTTCAGGAAATCGTAGTTTTTTCTAAGGTTGGCAAACCCTTTCAATGAAAGTGATTCTCGTCAGTCTCTGCTTGGGGCTACTTCAATAGGACACAAACCATAGCGATAGAACTTGGAACTACATTATTGTGCCAAATTTCAAAGAGCTAGCACAAACCGTGTTTGATTTAGAGTTCCAAATACATGTATCCATATAGGAGAAAACAGTGTGAAACCTAAACATGAAAACGGTTACTGCAAAGGAACGGTTTACCCTGGAAGAACGAAATTTGGTGAGCCAAGTGGGATTGGTGTCCTGATCATTACCTGCAAGTATCATCAAGATTGGGTGAAAAAATGTTTGCTGAGATTTCAGGAAATCGTAGTTTTTTCTAAGCTTGGCAACCCCTTTCAATGAAATTGATTCTCGTCAGTCTCTGCTTGGGGCTACTTCAATAGGACACAAACCATAGCGATAGAACTTGGAACTACATTATTGTGCCAAATTTCAAAGAGCTAGCACAAACCGTGTTTGATTTAGAGTTCCAAATACATGTATCCATATAGGAGAAAACAGTGTGAAACCTAAACATGAAAACGGTTACTGCAAAGGAACGGTTTACCCTGGAAGAACGAAATTTGGTGAGCCAAGTGGGATTGGTGTACTGATCATTACCTGCTAATATCATCAAGATTGGGTGAAAAAATGTTTGCTGAGGTTTCAGGAAACTCGTAGTTTTTTGGAAGCTTGGCAACCCCTTTCAATGAAAGTGATTCTCGTCAGTCTCTGCTTGGGGCTACTTCAATAGGACACAAACCATAGCGATAGAACTTGGAACTACATTATTGTGCCAAGTTTGAAAGAGCTAGCAGAAACCGTGTTTCATTTAAAGTTCCAACTACATGTATCCATATAGGAGAAAACAGAGTGAAACCTAAACATGAAAACGGTTACAGCAAAGGAACGGTTTAACCTAGAAGAACGAAATTTGGTGAGCCAAGTGGGATTGGTGTACTGATCATTACCTGCAAATATCATCATAATTGGGTGAAAAAATGTTTGCTGAGATTTCAGGAAACTCGTAGATTTTGGAAGCTTGGCAACCCCTTTCAATGAAAGTGATTCTCGTCAGTCTCGGCTTGGGGCTACTTGAATAGGACACAAACCATAGCGATAGAACTTGGAGCTACATTATTGTGCCAAGTTTCAAAGAGCTAGCACAAACCGTGTTTGATTTAGAGTTCCAACTACATGTATACATATAGGAGAAAACAGAGTGAAACCTAAACATGAAAACGGTTACTGCAAAGGAACGGTTTAACCTAGAAGAACGAAATTTGGAGAGCAAAGTGGGATTGGTGTACTGATCATTACCTGCAAGTATCATCAAAATTGGGTGAAAAATGTTTGCTGAGATTTCAGGAAACTCGTAGTTCTTTGGAAGCTTGGCAACCCCTTTCAATGAAAGTATTCTGGTCAGTCTCTGCTTGGGGCTACTTCAATAGGACACAAACCATAGCGATAGAACTTGGAACTACATTATTGTGCCAAGTTTCAAAGAGCTAGCAGAAACCGTGTTTGATTTAGAGTTCCAACTACATGTATCCATATAGGAGAAAACAGAGTGAACCTAAACATGAAAACGGTTACAGCAAAGGAACGGTTTAACCTAGAAGAACGAAATTTGGAGAGCAAAGTGGGATTGGTGTACTGATCATTACCTGCCAGTATCATCAAGATTGGGTCAAAAAATGTTTGCTGAGTTTTCAGGAAACTCGTAGATTTTGGAAGCTTGGCAACCCCTTTCAATGAAAGTGATTCTCGTCAGTCTCTGCTTGGGTACTTCAATAGGACACAAACCATAGCCATAGAACTTTGAACTACATTATTGTGCCAAGTTTCAAAGAGCTAGCACAAACCGTGTTTGATTTAGAGTTCCAACTACATGTATCCATATAGGAGAAAACAGAGTGAAACCTAAACATGAAAACGGTTACTGCAAAGGAACGGTTTACCCTAGAAGAACGAAATTTGGTGAGCCAAGTGCGATTGGTGTACTGATCATTACCTGCAAATATCATCAAGATTGGGTGAAAAAATGTTTGCTGAGATTTCAGGAAACTCGTAGATTTTGGAAGCTTGGCAACCCCTTTCAATGAAAGTGATTCTCGTCAGTCTCTGCTTGGGGCTACTTCAATAGGACACAAACCAAGCGATAGAACTTGGAACTACATTATTGTGCCAAGGTTCAAAGAGCTAGCACAAACCGTGTTTGATTTAGAGTTCCAACTACATGTATCCATATAGGAGAAAACAGAGTGAAACCTAAACATGAAAACGGTTACTGCAAAGGAACGGTTTAACCTAGAATAACGAAATTTGGAGAGCAAAGTGGGATTGGTGTACTGATCTTTACCTGCAAATATCATCAAGATTGGGTGAAAAAATGTTTGCTGAGATTTCAGGAAACTCGTAGAATTTTGGAATCTTGGCAACCCCTTTCAATGAATGTTATTCTCGTCAGTCTCTGCTTGGGGCTACTTCAATAGGACACAAACCATAGCGATAGAACATGGAACTACATTATTGTGCCAGGTTTCAAAGAGCTAGCACAAACCGTGTTTGATTTAGAGTTCCAACTACATGTATCCATATATGAGAAAACAGAGTGAAACCTAAACATGAAAACGGTTACTGCAAATTAAAGGTTAACCCTAGAAGAACGAAATTTGATGAGCCATGTGGGATTGGTGTACTGATCATTACCTGCAAGTATCATCAAGATTGGGTGAAAAAATGTTTGCTGAGATTTCAGGAAACTCGTAGTTTTTTGGAAGCTTGGCAACCCCTTTCATTGAAAGTGATTCTCTTCAGTCTCTGCTTGGGGCTACTTCAATAGGACACAAACCATAGCGATAGAACTTGGAACTACATTATTGTGCCAAGTTTCAAAGAGCTAGCAGAAATCGTGTTTGATTTAGAGTTCCAACTACATGTATCCATATAGGAGAAAACAGAGTGAAACTTAAACATGAAAACGGTTACTGCAAAGGAACGGTTTAACCTAGAAGAACGAAATATGGTGACCCAAGTGGGATTGGTGTAGTGATCATTACCTGCAAGTATCATCAAGATTGGGTGAAAAAACGTTTGCTCAGATTTCAGGAAATCGTAGTTTTTTGGAAGCTTGGCAACCCCTTTCAATGAAAGTGATTCTCGTCAGTCTCTGCTTGGGGCTACTTCAATAGGACTCAAACCATAGCGATAGAACTTGGAACTACATTATTGTGCCAAGTTTCAAAGTGTTAGCACAAACCGTGTTTGATTTACAGTTGCAACTACATGAATACATATAGGAGAAAAAGAGTGAAACCTAAACATGAAAACGGTTACTGCAAAGGAACAGTTTACCCTAGAAGAACGAAATTTGGTGAGCCAAGTGGGATTGGTGTCCTGATCATTACCTGCAAGTATCATCAAGATTGGGTGAAAAAAATGTTTGCTGAGATTTCAGGAAATCGTAGTTTTTTCTAAGCTTGGCAACCCCTTTCAATGAAAGTGATTCTCGTCAGTCTCTGCTTGGGGTACTGCAATACGACACAAACCATTGCGATAGAACTTTGAACTACTTTATTGTGCCAAGTTTCAAAGAGCTAGCACAAACCGTGTTTGATTTAGAGTTCCAATTACATGTATCCATATAGGAGAAAACAGAGTGAAACCTAAACATGAAAACGGTTACTGCAAAGGAACGGTTTAACCTAGAAGAACGAAATTTGGTGAGCCAAGTGGGATTGGTGTACTGATCATTACCTGCAAATATCATCAAGATTGGTTGAAAGAATGTTTGCTGAGATTTCAGGAAACTCGTAGATTTTGGAAGCTTGGCAACCCCTTTCAATGAAAGTGATTCTCGTCAGTCTCGGTTTGGGGCTACTTCAATAGGACACAAACCAAGCGATAGAACTTGGAACTACATTATTGTGCCAAGTTTCAAAGAGCTAGCACAAACCGTGTTTGATTTAGAGTTCCAAATACATGTATACATATAGGAGAAAACAGTGTGAAACCTAAACATGAAAACGGTTACTGCAAAGGAACGGTTTACCCTGGAAGAACGAAATTTAGTGAGCCAAGTGGGATTGGTGTACTGATCATTACCTGCTAATATCATCAAGATTGGGTGAAAAAATGTTTGCTGAGGTTTCAGGAAACTCGTAGTTTTTGGAAGCTTGGCAACCCCTTTCAATGAAAGTGATTCTCGTCAGTCTCTGCTTGGGGCTACTTCAATAGGACACAAACCATAGCGATAGAACTTGGAACTACATTATTGTGCCAAGTTTCAAAGAGCTAGCAGATACCGTGTTTCATTTAAAGTTCCAACTACATGTATCCATATAGGAGAAAACAGAGTGAAACCTAAACATGAAAACGGTTACAGCAAAGGAACGGTTTAACCTAGAAGAACGAAATTTGGTGAGCCAAGTGGGATTGGTGTACAGATTATTACCTGCCAGTATCATCAAGATTGGGTGAAAAAATGTTTGCTGAGATTTCAGGAAACTCGTAGATTTTGGAAGCTTGGCAACCCCTTTCAATGAAAGTGATTCTCGTCAGTCTCTGCTTGGGGTACTTCAATAGGACACAAACCATAGCCATAGAACTTTGAACTACATTATTGTGCCAAGTTTCAAAGAGCTAGCACAAACCGTGTTTGATTTAGAGTTCCAACTACATGTATCCATATAGGAGAAAACAGAGTGAAACCTAAACATGAAAACGGTTACTGCAAAGGAACGGTTTACCCTAGAAGAACGAAATTTGGTGAGCCAAGTGCGATTGGTGTACTGATCATTACCTGCAAATATCATCAAGATTGGGTGAAAAAATGTTTGCTGAGGTTTCAGGAAACTCGTAGTTTTTTGGAAGCTTGGCAACCCCTTTCAATGAAAGTGATTCTCGTCAGTCTCTGCTTGGGGCTACTTCAATAGGACACAAACCATAGCGATAGAACTTGGAACTACATTATTGTGCCAAGTTTCAAAGAGCTAGCAGATACCGTGTTTCATTTAAAGTTCCAACTACATGTATCCATATAGGAGAAAACAGAGTGAAACCTAAACATGAAAACGGTTACAGCAAAGGAACGGTTTAACCTAGAAGAACGAAATTTGGTGAGCCAAGTGGGATTGGTGTACAGATTATTACCTGCCAGTATCATCAAGATTGGGTGAAAAAATGTTTGCTGAGATTTCAGGAAACTCGTAGATTTTGGAAGCTTGGCAACCCCTTTCAATGAAAGTGATTCTCGTCAGTCTCTGCTTGGGGTACTTCAATAGGACACAAACCATAGCCATAGAACTTTGAACTACATTATTGTGCCAAGTTTCAAAGAGCTAGCACAAACCGTGTTTGATTTAGAGTTCCAACTACATGTATCCATATAGGAGAAAACAGAGTGAAACCTAAACATGAAAACGGTTACTGCAAAGGAACGGTTTACCCTAGAAGAACGAAATTTGGTGAGCCAAGTGCGATTGGTGTACTGATCATTACCTGCAAATATCATCAAGATTGGGTGAAAAAATGTTTGCTGAGATTTCAGGAAACTCGTAGATTTTGGAAGCTTGGCAACCCCTTTCAATGAAAGTGATTCTCGTCAGTCTCTGCTTCGGGCTACTTCAATAGGACACAAACCATAGCGATAGAACTTGGAACTACATTATTGTGCCAAGTTTCAACGAGCTAGCACAAACCGTGTTTGATTTAGAGTTCCAACTACATGTATCCATACAGGAGAAAAAAAAGTGAAACGTAAACATGAAACGGTTACTGCAAATGAACGGTTAAACCTAGAAGAACGAAATTTGGTGAGCCAAGTGGGACTGGTGTACTGATCATTACCTGCAAGTATCATCAAGATTGGGTGAAAAAATATTTGCTCAGATTCCAGGAAACTCGTAGTTTTTTGGAAGCTTGGCAACCCCTTTCAATGAAAGTGATTCTCTTCAGTCTCTGCTTGGGGCTACTTCAATAGGACACAAACCATAGCGATAGAACTTGGAACTACATTATTGTGACAAATTTCAAAGAGCTAGCAGAAATCGTGTTTGATTTAAAGTTCCAACTACATGTATCCATATAGGAGAAAACAGAGTGAAACCTAAACATGAAAACGGTTACAGCAAAGGAACGGTTTAACCTAGAAGAACGAAATTTGGTGAGCCAAGTGGGATTGGTGTACTGATCATTACCTGCAAATATCATCAAGATTGGGTGAAAAAATGTTT
>NW_027552902.1:0-52579 GCF_045843805.1 Urocitellus parryii
CATGTATCCATAGAGGAGAAAAGAGAGTGAAACATAAAAATGAAAACGGTTACTGCAAAGGAAACGTTTAACCTAGAAGAACGAAATTTGGTGAGCCAAGTGGGATTGGTGTACTGATCATGACCTGGCAGTATCATCAAGATTGGGTGAAAAAATGTTTGCTGAGATTTCAGGAAACTCATAGTTTTTTGGAAGCTTGGAAAGCCCTTTCAATTAAAGGGATTCTCGTCAGTCTCTGCTTGGGGCTACTTCAATAGGACACAAACCATAGCGATAGAACTTGGAACTACATTATTGTGCCAACTTTCAAAGAGCTAGCACAAACCGTGTTTGATTTAGAGTTCCAACTATATGTATCCATATAGGAGAAACCAGAGTGAAACCTAAAAATGAAAACTGTTACTGCAAAGAACGGTTTAACCTAGAAGAACGAAATTTGGTGAGCCAAGTGGGATTTGTGTACTGATCATTACCTGCAAGTATCATCAAGATTGGGTGAAAAAATGTTTGCTGAGATTTCCGGAAACTCATAGTTTTTTGGAAGCTTGGCAAACCCATTCAATGAAAGTGATTCTCATCAGTCTCTGCTTGGGGCTACTTCAATAGGACACAAACCATAGCGATAGAACTTGGAACTACATTATTGTGCTAAGTTTCAAAGAGCTAGCACAAACCGTGTTTGATTTAGAGTTCCAACCACATGTATCCATATAGGAGAAAACAGAGTGAAACCTAAACATGAAAACGGTTACTGCAAAGGAACGGTTTAACCTAGAAGAACGAAAATAGGTGAGCCAAGTGGTATTGGTGTACGGATCATTACCTACCAGTATCATCAAGATTGGGTGAAAAAATGTTTGCTGAGATTTCGGAAACTCGTAGTTTTTTGGAAGCTTGGCAACCCCTTTCAATGAAAGTGATTCTCTTCACTCTCCGCCTGGGGCAACTTCAATAGGACACAAACCATAGCGATAGAACTTGGAACTACATTATTGTGCCAAGTTTCAAAGAGCTAGCACAAACCGTGTTTGATTTAGAGTTCTAACTACATGTATTCATATAGGAGAAAACAGAGTGAAACATAAACATGAAAACGGTTACTGCAAAGGAACGATTTAAGCTAGAAGAACGAAATTTGGTGAGCCAAGTGGGATGGGTGTACTGATCATACCTGCCAGTATCATCAAGATTGGGTGAAAAAATGTTTGCTGAAATTTCCGGAAACTCGTAGATTTTCGAAAGCTTGGCAACCCCTTTCAATGAAACTGATTCTCATCAGTCTCTCCTTGGGGCTACTTCAATAGGACACAAACCATAGCGATAGAACTTGGAACTACATTATTGTGCCAACTTTCAAAGAGCTAGCACAAACCGTGTTTTGATTTAGAGTTCCTACTACATGTATTCATATAGGAGAAAACAGAGTGAAACCTAAACATGAAAACGGTTACTGCAAAGGAACGGTTTAAGCTAGAAGAACGAAAATAGGTGAGCCAAGTGGGATTGGTGTACTGATCATTACCTGCCAGTATCATCAAGATTGGTGAAAAAATGTTTGCTGAGATTTCCGGAAACTCGTGGTTTTTTGGAAGTTTGGCAACCCCTTTCAATGAAAGTGATTCTCGTCAGTCACTGCTTGTGGATACTTCAATAGGACACAAACCATAGCGATAGAACTTGGAACTACATTATTGTGCCTACTTTCAAAGAGCTAGCACAAACCGTGTTTGATTTAGAGTTCCTACTACATGTATTCATATAGGAGAAAAGAGTGAAACCTAAACATGAAAACGGTTACTGCAAAGGAACGGTTTAAGCTAGAAGAATGAAAATAGGTGAGCCAAGTGGGATTCGTGTACTGATCATTACCTGCCAGTATCATCAAGATTGGGTGAAAAAATGTTTGCTGATATTTCCGGAAACTCGTAGTTTTTTGGAAGCTTGGCAACTCCTTTCAATGAAAGTGATTCTCGTCACTCTCCGCTTGGGGCAACTTCAATAGGACACAAACCATAGCGATAGAACTTGGAACTACATTATTGTGCCACGTTTCAAAGAGTTAGCACAAACCGTGTTTGATTTAGAGTTCCAACAACATGTATCCATATAGGAGAAAACAGAGTGAAATCTAAACATGAAAACCGTTCCTGCAAAGGAACGGTTTTAAGCTAGAAGAACGAAAATAGGTGAGCCAAGTGGGATTGGTGTACTGATCATTACCTGCCAATATCATCAAGATTGGGTGAAAAAATATTTGCTGAGATTTCAGGAAACTCGTTGTTTTTTGGAAGCTTGGAAACCCCTTTCAATGAAAGGGATTCTTGTTAGTCTCCGCTTGGGGCTACTTCAATAGGACACAAACCATAGCGATAGAACTTGGAACTACATTATTGTGCCAAGTTTCAAAGAGCTAGCACAAACCGTGTTTGATTTAGAGTTCCAATTATATGTATCCATATAGGAGAAACCAGAGTGAAACCTAAAAATGAAAACTGTTACTGCAAAGGAACGGTTTAACCTAGAAGAAAGAAATTTGGTGAGCCAAGTGGGATTGGTGTATTGATCATTACCTGCCAGTATCATCAAGATTGGGTGAAAAAATGTTTGCTGAGATTTCCATAAACTCGTAATTTTTTAAAAGCTTGGCAACCCCTTTCAATGAAAGAGATTCTCATCAGTCTCTGCTTGGGGCTACTTCAATAGGACACAAACCATAGAGATAGAACTTGGAACTACATTATTGTGACAAGTTTCAAAGAGTTAGCACAAACCGTGTTTGATTTAGAGTTCCAACTACATGTATCCATATAGGAGAAAACAGAGTGAAACCTAAACATGAAAACGGTTCCTGCAAAGGAACCGTTTAACCTAGATGAACGAAATTTGGTTAGCCAAGTGGGATTGGTGTACTGATCATTACCTGCCAGTATCATAACATTGGGTTAAAAAATGTTTGCTGATATTTTCGGAAACTCGTAGTTTTTTGGAAGTTTGGCAACCCCTTTCAATGAAAGTGATTCTCGTCAGTCACTGCTTGGGGATACTTCAATAGGACACAAACCATAGCGATAGAACTTGGAACTAAAATATTGTGCCAAGTTTCAAAGAGCTAGCACAAACCGTGTTTGATTTAGAGTTCCAACTACATGTATCCATAGAGGAGAAAATAGAGTGAAACATAAAAATGAAAACGGTTACTGCAAAGGAAGCGTTTAACCTAGAAGAACGAAATTTGGTGAGCCAAGTGGGATTAGTGTACTGATCATTACCTGCCAATATCATCAAGATTGGGTGAAAAAATATTTGCTGAGATTTCAGGAAACTCGTAGTTTTTTGGAAGTTTGGAAACCCCTTTCAATTAAAGGGATTCTCGTAAGTCTCTGCTTGATGCTACTTCAATAGGACACAAACCATAGCGATAGAACTTGGAACTACATTATTGTGCCAAGTTTCAAAGAGCTAGCACAAACCGTGTTTGATTTAGAGTTCCAACTATATGTATCCATATAGGAGAAACCAGAGTGAAACCTAAAAATTAAAACTGTTACTGCAAAGAACGGTTTAACCTAGAAGAACGAAATTTGGTGAGCCAAGAGGGATTGGTGTACTGATCATTACCTGCAAGTATCATTAAGATTGGGTGAAAAAATGTTTGCTGAGATTTCCGGAAACTCGTACTTTTTCGAATGCTTGGCAACCCCTTTCAATGAAAGTGATTCTCGTCAGTCTCTGCTTGGGGCTACTTCAATAGGACACAAAGCATAGCGATAGAACTTGGAACTGCATTATTGTGACAAGTTTCAAAGAGCTAGCACAAAGCGTGTATGATTTAGAGTTCCAACTACATGTATCCGTATAGGAGAAAACAGAGTGAAACATAAACATGAAAACGGTTTCTGCAAAGGAACCGTTTTACCTAGAAGAACGAAATTTGGTGAGCCAAGTGGGACAGGTGTTCTGATCATTATCTGCAAGTATCATCAAGATTGGGTGAAAAAATGTTTGCTGAGATTTCCGGAAACTCGTAGTTTTTAAGCTTGACAACCCCTTTCAATGAAAGTGATTCTCGTCAGTCTCTGCTTTGGGCTACTTCAATAGGACACAAACCATAGCGATGGAACTTGGAACTACATTATTTTGCCACGTTTCAAAGAGATAGCACAAACCGTGTTTGATTTAGAGTTCCAAATACATGTATCCATAGAGGAGAAAAGAGAGTGAAACATAAAAATGAAAACGGTTACTGCAAAGGAACCGTTTAACCTAGAAGAACGAAATTTGGTGAGCCAAGTGGGATTGGTGTACTGATCATGACCTGGCAGTATCATCAAGATTGGGTGAAAAAATGTTTGCTGAGATTTCAGGAAACTCATAGTTTTTTGGAAGCTTGGATACCCCTTTCAATTAAAGGGATTCTCGTCAGTCTCTGCTTGGGGCTGCTTCAATAGGACACAAACCATAGCGATAGAACTTGGAACTACATTATTGTGCCAACTTTCAAAGAGCTAGCACAAACCGTGTTTGATTTAGAGTTCCAACTATATGTATCCATATAGGAGAAACCAGAGTGAAACCTAAAAATGAAAACTGTTACTGCAAAGAACGGTTTAACCTAGAAGAACGAAATTTGGTGAGCCAAGTGGGATTTGTGTACTGATCATTACCTGCAAGTATCATCAAGATTGGGTGAAAAAATGTTTGCTGAGATTTCCGGAAACTCATAGTTTTTTGGAAGCTTGGCAAACCCATTCAATGAAAGTGATTCTCATCAGTCTCTGCTTGGGGCTACTTCAATAGGACACAAACCATAGCGATAGAACTTGGAACTACATTATTGTGCTAAGTTTCAAAGAGCTAGCACAAACCGTGTTTGATTTAGAGTTCCAACCACATGTATCCATATAGGAGAAAACAGAGTGAAACCTAAACATGAAAACGGTTACTGCAAAGGAACGGTTTAACCTAGAAGAACGAAAATAGGTGAGCCAAGTGGTATTGGTGTACGGATCATTACCTACCAGTATCATCAAGATTGGGTGAAAAAATGTTTGCTGAGATTTCCGGAAACTCGTAGTTTTTTGGAAGCTTGGCAACCCCTTTCAATGAAAGTGATTCTCGTCACTCTCCGCCTGGGGCAACTTCAATAGGACACAAACCATAGCGATAGAACTTGGAACTACATTATTGTGCCAAGTTTCAAAGAGCTAGCACAAACCGTGTTTGATTTAGAGTTCCAACTACATGTATTCATATAGGAGAAAACAGAGTGAAACATAAACATGAAAACGGTTACTGCAAAGGAACGATTTAAGCTAGAAGAACGAAATTTGGTGAGCCAAGTGGGATTGGTGTACTGATCATTACCTGCCAGTATCATCAAGATTGGGTGAAAAAATGTTTGCTGAAATTTCCGGAAACTCGTAGATTTTCGAAAGCTTGGCAACCCCTTTCAATGAAACTGATTCTCATCAGTCTCTCCTTGGGGCTACTTCAATAGGACACAAACAATAGCGATAGAACTTGGAACTACATTATTGTGCCAACTTTCAAAGAGCTAGCACAAACCGTGTTTGATTTAGAGTTCCTACTACATGTATTCATATAGGAGAAAACAGAGTGAAACCTAAACATGAAAACGGTTACTGCAAAGGAACGGTTTAAGCTAGAAGAACGAAAATAGGTGAGCCAAGTGGGATTGGTGTACTGATCATTACCTGCCAGTATCATCAAGATTGGTGAAAAAATGTTTGCTGAGATTTCCGGAAACTCGTGGTTTTTTGGAAGTTTGGCAACCCCTTTCAATGAAAGTGATTCTCGTCAGTCACTGCTTGGGGATACTTCAATAGGACACAAACCATAGCGATAGAACTTGGAACTACATTATTGTGCCTACTTTCAAAGAGCTAGCACAAACCGTGTTTGATTTAGAGTTCCTACTACATGTATTCATATAGGAGAAAAGAGTGAAACCTAAACATGAAAACGGTTACTGCAAAGGAACGGTTTAAGGTAGAAGAATGAAAATAGGTGAGCCAAGTGGGATTCGTGTACTGATCATTACCTGCCAGTATCATCAAGATTGGGTGAAAAAATGTTTGCTGATATTTCCGAAACTCGTAGTTTTTTGGACGCTTGGCAACTCCTTTCAATGAAAGTGATTCTCGTCACTCTCCGCTTGGGGCAACTTCAATAGGACACAAACCATAGCGATAGAACTTGGAACTACATTATTGTGCCACGTTTCAAAGAGTTAGCACAAACCGTGTTTGATTTAGAGTTCCAACAACATGTATCCATATAGGAGAAAACAGAGTGAAATCTAAACATGAAAACCGTTCCTGCAAAGGAACGGTTTAAGCTAGAAGAACGAAAATAGGTGAGCCAAGTGGGATTGGTGTACTGATCATTACCTGCCAATATCATCAAGATTGGGTGAAAAAATATTTGCTGAGATTTCAGGAAACTCGTAGTTTTTTGGAAGCTTGGAAACCCCTTTCAATGAAAGGGATTCTTGTCAGTCTCCGCTTGGGGCTACTTCAATAGGACACAAACCATAGCGATAGAACTTGGAACTACATTATTGTGCCAAGTTTCAAAGAGCTAGCACAAACCGTGTTTGATTTAGAGTTCCAATTATATGTATCCATATAGGAGAAACCAGAGTGAAACCTAAAAATGAAAACTGTTACTGCAAAGGAACGGTTTAACCTAGAAGAAAGAAATTTGGTGAGCCAAGTGGGATTGGTGTATTGATCATTACCTGCCAGTATCATCAAGATTGGGTGAAAAAATGTTTGCTGAGACTTCCATAAACTCGTAATTTTTTAAAAGCTTGGCAACCCCTTTCAATGAAAGAGATTCTCATCAGTCTCTGCTTGGGGCTACTTCAATAGGACACAAACCATAGAGATAGAACTTGGAACTACATTATTGTGACAAGTTTCAAAGAGTTAGCACAAACCGTGTTTGATTTAGAGTTCCAACTACATGTATCCATATAGGAGAAAACAGAGTGAAACCTAAACATGAAAACGGTTCCTGCAAAGGAACCGTTTAACCTAGATGAACGAAATTTGGTTAGCCAAGTGGGATTGGTGTACTGATCATTACCTGCCAGTATCATAACATTGGGTTAAAAAATGTTTGCTGATATTTTCGGAAACTCGTACTTTTTTGTAAGCTTGGCAACCCCTTTCAATAAAAGGGATTCTCGTCAGTCTCTGCTTGCGGATACTTCAATACGACACAAACCAAAGCGATAGAACTTGGAACTACATTATTGTGCCAAGTTTCAAAGAGCTAGCACAAACCGTGTTTGATTTAGAGTTCCAACTACATGTATCCATATAGGAGAAAACAGAGTGAAACCTCAATATGAAAACGGTTACTGCAAAGGAACGATTTAACCTAGAAGAACGAAATTTGGTGAGCCAAGTGGGATTGGTGTACTGATCATGACCTGGCAGTATCATCAAGATTGGGTGAAAAAATGTTTGCTGAGATTTCCGGAAACTTGTAGATTTTCGAAAGCTTGGCAACCCCTTTAAATGAAAGTGATTCTCTTCAGTCTCTGCTTGGGGCTACTTCAATAGGACACAAACCATTGCGATAGAACTTGGAACTACATTATTGTGCCAAGTTTCAAAAAGCTAGCACAAACCGTGTTTGATTTAGAGTTCCAACTACATGTATCCATATAGGAGAAAACAGAGTGAAACATAAACATGTAAACGGTTACTGCAAAGGAACGATGTAAGCTAGAAGAACGAAATTTGGTGAGCCAAGTGGGATTTGTGTACTGATCATTACCTGCCAGTATCATCAAGATTGGGTGAAAAATGTTTGCTGAGATTTCCGGAAACTCGTAGTTTTTTTGAAGCTTGGCAACCCCTTTCAATGAAAGTGATTCTCGTCAGTCTCTGCTTGGGGATACTTCACTAGGACACAAACCATAGCGATAGAACTTGGAACTACATTATTGTGCCAAGTTTCAAAGAGCTAGCACAAACCATGTTTGATTTAGAGTTCCAATACATGTATCCATATAGGAGAAAACAGAGTGAAACCTAAACATGAAAACGGTTACTGCAAAGGAACCGTTTAACCTAGAAGAACGAAATTTGGTGAGCCAACTGGGATTGGTGTACTGATCATGACCTGCCAGTATCATCAAGATTGGGTGAAAAAATGTTTGCTGAGAATTCCGGAAACTCGTAGATTTTCGAAAGTTGGCAACCACTTTCAATGAAACTGATTCTCATCAGTCTCTGCTTGGGGCTACTTCAATAGGACACAAACCATAGCGATAGAACTTGGAACTACATTATTGTGCCAACTTTCAAAGAGCTAGCACAAACCGTGTTTGATTTAGAGTTCCTACTACATGTATTCATATAAGAGAAAAGAGTGAACCTAAACATGAAAACGGTTACTGCAAAGGAACGGTTTAAGCTAGAAGAATGAAAATAGGTGAGCCAAGTGGGATTGGTGTACTGATCATTACCTGCCAGTATCATCAAGATTGGGTGAAAAAATGTTTGCTGAGGTTTCCGGAAACTCGTAGTTTTTGGAAGCTTGGCAACTCCTTTCAATGAAAGTGATTCTCGTCACTCTCTGCTTGGGGCAACTTCAATAGGACACAAACCATAGCGATAGAACTTGGAACTACATTATTGTGCCAAGTTTCAAAGAGCTAGCACAAACCGTGTTTGATTTAGATTTCCAACTACATGTATCCATATAGGAGAAAACAGAGTGAAACCTAAATATGAAAACGGTTACTGCAAAGGAACGATTTAACCTAGAAGAACGAAATATGGTGAGCCAAGTGGGATTGGTGTACTGATCATGACCTGGCAGTATCATCAAGATTGGGTGAAAAAATGTTTGCTCAGATTTCCGGAAACTCCTGGATTTTCGAAAGCTTGGCAACCCCTTTAAATGAAAGTGCTTCTTTTAAGTCTCTGCTTGGGGTTACTTCAATAGGACACAAACCATAGCGATAGAACTTGGAACTACATTATTGTGCCAACTTTCAAAGAGCTAGCACAAACCGTGTTTGATTTAGAGTTCCAACTACATGTATCCATATAGGAGAAAACAGAGTGAAAACTAAACATGAAATCGGTTCCTGCAAAGGAACCGTTTAACCTAGAAGAATGAAATTTGGTGAGCCAAGTGGGATTGGTGTACTGATCATTACCTGCCAGTATCATCAAGATTGGGTGAAAAAATGTTTGCTGAGATTTCCAGAAACTCGTAGTTTTTTGGAAGTTTGGCAACCTCTTTCAATGAAAGGGATTCTCGTCAGTCTCTGCTTGGGGATACTTCAATAGGACACAAACCATAGCGATAGAACTTGGAACTACATTATTGTGCCAAATTTCAAAGAGCTAGCACAAACCGTGTTTGATTTAGAGTTCCAAATACATGTATTCATATAGGAGAAAACAGAGTGAAACCTAAACATGAAAACGGTTCCTGCAAAGGAACCGTTTAACCTAGATGAACGAAATTTGGTTAGCCAAGTGGGATTGGTGTACTGATCATTACCTGCCAGTATCATAAGATTGGGTGAAAAAATGTTTGCTGAGATTTCCGGAAACTCGTAGTTTTTTGGAAGCTTGGCAACCCCTTTCAATGAATGGGATTCTCGTCAGTCTCTGCTTGCGGATACTTCAATAGGACACAAACCAAAGCGATAGAACTTGGAACTACATTATTGTGCCAAGTTTCAAGAGCTAGCACAAACCGTGTTTGATTTAGAGTTCCAACTACATGTATCCATATAGGAGAAAACAGAGTGAAACCTAAATATGAAAACGGTTACTACAAAGGAACGATTTAACCTAGAAGAACGAAATATGGTGAGCCAAGTGGGATTGGTGTACTGATCATGACCTGGCAGTATCATCAAGATTTGGTGAAAAAATGTTTGCTGAGATTTCCGGAAACTCCTGGATTTTTGAAAGCTTGGCAACCCCTTTTAATGAAAGTGATTCTCTTCAGTCTCTGCTTGGGGCTACTTCAATAGGACACAAACCATAGCGATAGAGCTTTGAACTACATTATTGTGCCAACTTTCAAAGAGCTAGCACAAACCGTGTTTGATTTAGAGTTCCAACTACATGTATCCATATAGGAGAAAACAGAGTGAAACCTAAACATGAAAGGGGTTCCTGCAAAGGAACGGTTTAAGCTAGAAGAACGAAATTTGGTGAGCCAAGTGGGATTGCTCTACTGATCATTACCTGCCAGTATCATCAAGATTGGGTGAAAAATGTTTGCTGAGATTTCCGGAAACTCGTAGTTTTTTGGAAGTTTGGCAAACCCTTTCAATGAAAGTGATTCTCGTCAGTCTCTGCTTGGGGATACTTCAATAGGACACAAACCATAGCTATAGAACTTGGAACTACATTATTGTGCCAAGTTTCAAAGAGCTAGCACAAACCGTGTTTGATTTAGAGTTCCAACTACATATACCATATATGAGAAAACAGAGTGAAACCTAAACATGAAAACGGTTACTGCAAAGGAACCGTTTAACCTAGAAGAAGGAATTTTGGTGAGCCAACTGGGATTGGTGTACTGATCATGACCTGCCAGTATCATCAAGATTGGGTGAAAAAATGTTTGCTGAGAATTCCGGAAACTCGTAGATTTTCGAAAGCTTGGCAACCCCTTTCAATGAAACTGATTCTCATCAGTCTCTGCTTGGGGCTACTTCAATAGGACACAAACCATAGCGATAGAACTTGGAACTACATTATTGTGCCAACTTTCAAAGAGCTAGAACAAACAGTGTTTGATTTAGATTTCCTACTACATGTATTCATATAGGAGAAAAGAGTGAAACCTAAACATGAAAACGGTTACTGCAAAGGAACGGTTTAAGCTAGAAAAACGAAAATAGGTGAGCCAAGTGGGATTGGTGTACTGATCATTACCTGCCAGTATCATCAAGTTTGGGTGAAAAAATGTTTGCTGATATTTCCGGAAACTCGTAGTTTTTCGGAAGCTTGGCAACCCCTTTTCAATGAAAGTGATTCTCGTCACTCTCTGCCTTGGGGCAACTTCAATAGGACACAAACCATAGCGATAGAACTTGGAACTACATTATTGTGCCAAGTTTCAAAGAGTTAGCACAAACCGTGTTTGATTTAGAGTTCCAAATACATGTATCCATATAGGAGAAACAGAGTGAAACCTAAACATGAAAACGGTTACTGCAAAGGAATCGTTTAACCTAGAAGAATGAAATTTGGTGAGCCAAGTGGTATTGGTGTACTGATCATTACCTGCCAGTATCATCAAGATTGGGTGAAAAAATGTTTGCTGAGATTTCCGGATACTCGTAGTTTTTTGGAAGTTTGGCAACCCCTTTCAATGAAAGGGATTCTCGTCAGTCTCTGCTTGGGGATACTTCAATAGGACACAAACCGTAGCGATAGAACTTTGAACTACATTATTGTGCCAACTTTCAAAGAGCTAGCACAAACCGTGTTTGATTTACAGTTCCAAATACATGTATTCATATAGGAGAAAACAGAGTGAAACCTAAACATGAAAACGGTTACTGCAAAGGAACCATTTAAACCTAGAAGAACGAAATTTGGTGCGCCAAGTGGGATTGGTGTACTGATCATTACCTGCCAGTATCATCAAGATTGGGTGAAAAAATGTTTGCTGATATTTCAGGGAACTCGTAGTTTTTTGGAAGCTTGGCAACCCCTTTCAATGAAAGTGATTCTCGTCAGTCTCTGCTTGGCGCTACTTCAATAGGACACAAACCATAGAGATAGAACTTGGAACTACATTATTGTGCCAAGTTTCAAAGAGCTAGCACAAAACCGTGTTTGATTTAGAGTTCCAACTACATGTATCCATATAGGAGAAAACAGAGTGAAACCTAAATATGTAAACGGTTACTGCAAAGGAACGATTTAACCTAGAAGAACGACATTTGGTGAGCCAAGTGGGATTGGTGTATTGATCATGATCTGCCAGTATCATCAAGATTGGGTGAAAAAATGTGTGCTGAGATTTCCGGAAACTCGTAGTTTGTCGAAAGCTTGGCAACCCCTTTCAATGAAAGTGATTCTCGTCAGTCTCTGCTTGGGGCTACTTCAATAGGACACAAACCATAGCGATAGAATTTGGAACTGCATTATTGTGCCAAGTTTCAAAGAGCTAGCACAAACCGTGTTTGATTTTGAGTTCCAACTACATGTATCCATATAGGAGAAAACAGAGTGAAACCTAAACATGAAAACGGTTACTGCAAAGGAACCGTTTAACCTAGAAGAACGAAATTTGGTGAGCCAAGTGGGATTGGTGTACTGATCATTACCTGCCAGGATCATCCAGATTGTTTGAAAAAATGTTTGCTGAGATTTCCGGGATCTCGTAGTTTTTCGAAAGCTTGGCACCCCTTTGAATGAAAGTGATTCTCGTCAGTCTCTGCTTGGAGCTACTTCAATAAGACACAAACCATAGCGATAGAACTTGGAACTAAAATATTGTGCCAAGTTTCAAAGAGCTAGCACAAACCGTGTATGATTTAGAGTTCCAACTACATGTATCCGTATAGGAGAAAACAGAGCGAAACCTAAACATGAAAACGGTTTCTGCAAAGGAACCGTTTTACCTAGAAGAACGAAATTTGGTGAGCCAAGTGGGACTGGTGTTCTGATCATGATCTGCATGTATCATCAAGATTGGGTGAAAAAATATTTGCTGATATTTCCGGAAACTCGTAGTTTTTCGAAAGCTTGACAACTCCTTTCAATGAAAGTGACTCTCGTCAGTCTCTGCTTCGGGCTACTTCAATAGGACACAAACCATAGCGATGGAAATTGGAACTACATTATTTTGCCACGTTTCAAAGAGCTAGCACAAACCGTGTTTGATTTAGAGTTCCAACTACATGTATCCATAGAGGAGAAAATAGAGTGAAACATAAAAATGAAAACGGTTACTGCAAAGGAAGCGTTTAACCTAGAAGAACGAAATTTGGTGAGCCAAGTGGGATTAGTGTACTGATCATTACCTGCAAATATCATCAAGATTGGGTGAAAAAATGTTTGCTGAGATTTCAGGAAACTCGTAGTTTTTTGGAAGCTTGGAAACCCCTTTCAATTAAAGGGATTCTCGTAAGTCTCTGCTTGATGCTACTTCAATAGGACACAAACCATAGCGATAGAACTTGGAACTATATTATTGTGCCAAGTTTCAAAGAGCTAGCACAAACCGTGTTTGATTTAGAGTTCCAACTATATGTATCCATATAGGAGAAACCAGAGTGAAACCTAAAAATTAAAACTGTTACTGCAAAGAACGGTTTAACCTAGAAGAACGAAATTTGGTGAGCCAAGTGGGATTGGTGTACTGATCATTACCTGCAAGTATCATTAAGATTGGGTGAAAAAATGTTTGCTGAGATTTCCGGAAACTCGTACTTTTTCGAATGCTTGGCAACCCCTTTCAATGAAAGTGATTCTCGTCAGTCTCTGCTTGGGGCTACTTCAATAGGACACAAACCATAGCGATAGAACTTGGAACTACATTATTGTGCCAACTTTCAAAGAGCTAGCACAAACCGTGTTTGATTTAGAGTTCCAACTATATGTATCCATATAGGAGAAACCAGAGTGAAACCTAAAAATGAAAACTGTTACTGCAAAGAACGGTTTAACCTAGAAGAACGAAATTTGGTGAGCCAAGTGGGATTTGTGTACTGATCATTACCTGCAAGTATCATCAAGATTGGGTGAAAAAATGTTTGCTGAGATTTCCGGAAACTCATAGTTTTTTGGAAGCTTGGCAAACCCATTCAATGAAAGTGATTCTCATCAGTCTCTGCTTCGGGCTACTTCAATAGGACACAAACCATAGCGATAGAACTTGGAACTACATTATTGTGCTAAGTTTCAAAGAGCTATCACAAACCGTGTTTGATTTAGAGTTCAAACCACATGTATCCATATAGGAGAAAACAGAGTGAAACCTAAACATGAAAACGGTTACTGCAAAGGAACGGTTTAACCTAGAAGAACGAAATATGGTGAGCCAAGTGGGATTGGTGTACTTTTCATTACCTGCCAGTATCATCAAGATTGGGTGAAAAAATGTTTGCTGAGATTTCACGAAATTCGTAGTTTTTTGGAAGCTTGGCAACCCCTTTCAATGAAAGTGATTCTCGTCAGTCTCTGCTTGGGGCTACTTCTATTGGACACAAACTATAGCGATAGAACTTGGAACTACATTATTGTGAAAAGTTTCAAAGAGCTAGCACAAACCGTGTTTGATTTAGAGTTCCAACTACATGTATCCATAGAGGAGAACAGAGAGTGAAACATAAAAATGAAAACGGTTACTGCAAACGAACCGTTTAACCTAGAAGAACGAAATTCGGTGAACCAAGTGGGTTTTGTGTCCTGATCATTACCTGCAAGTATTATCAAGAATGGGTGAAAAAATGTTTGCTGAGATTCCCGGAAACTCATAGTTTTTCGGAAGCTTTTCAACCACTTTCAATGAAAGTGATTCTCGTCAGTCTCTGCTTGGGGCTACTTCAATAGGACACAAACCATAGCGATGGAACTTGGAACTACATTATTGTGAAAAGTTTCATAGAGCTAGCACAAACCGTGTTTGATTTAGATTTCCAACCACATGTATCCATATAGGAGAAAACAGAGTGAAACCTAAACATGAAAACGGTTACTGCAAAGGAACGGTTTAACCTAGAAGAACGAAATTTGGTGAGCCATGTGGGATTGGTGTACTTTTCATTACCTGCGAGTATCATCAAGATTGGGTGAAAAAAGTTTTGCTGAGATTTCTGGAAACTCCTAGTTTTTCGAAAGCTTGGCAAACCCTTTCAATGAAAGTGATTCTCGTCAGTCTCTGCTTGGGGCTACTTCAATAGGACACAAACCATAGCGATAGAACTTGGAACTACATTATTGTGCCAAGTTTCAAAGAGCTAGCACAAACCGTGTTTGATTTAGAGTTCCAACCACATGTATCCATATTGGAGAAGACAGAGTGAAACCTAAACATGAAAAAGGTTACTGCAAAGGAAAGGTTTAACCTAGAAGAACGAAATTTCTTGAGCCAAGTGGGATTGGTGTACTTTTCATTACCTGCCAGTATCATCAAGATTGGGTGAAAAAATGATTGCTGAGATTTCCGGAAACTCGTACTTTTTCGAAAGCTTGGCAACCCCTTTCAATGAAAGTGATTCTCGTCAGTCTCTGCTTGGGGCTACTTCAATAGGACACAAACCATAGCCATAGAACTTGGAACTACATTATTGTGCCATGTTTCAAAGAGCTAGCACAAACCGTGTTTGATTTAGAGTTCCAACTACATATACCATAGAGGAGAAAACAGAGTGAAACCTAAAAATGAAAACGGTTACTGCAAAGGAATGGTTTAAGCTAGAAGAACGAAATTTGGTGAGCCAAGTGGGATTGGTGTACTGATCATTACCTGCCAGTATCATCAAGATTGGGTGAAAAAATGTTTGCTGAGAATTCCGGAAACTCGTAGTTTTTCAAAAGCTTGGCAACCCCTTTCAATGAAAGTGATTCTCGTCAGTGTCTGCTTGGGGTACTTCAATAGGACACAAACCATAGCGATAGAACTTGGAACTAAAATATTGTGCCAAGTTTCAAAGAGCTAGCACAAACCGTGTTTGATTTAGAGTTCCAACTACAAGTATCCATATAGGATAAAACAGAGTGAAACCTAAACATGAAAACGGTTTCTGCAAAAGAACCATTTTACCTAGAAGAACGAAATTTGGTGAGCCAAGTGGGACTGGTGTTCTGATCATTATCTGCAAGTATCATCAAGATTGGGTGAAAAAATGATTGCTGAGATTTCCGGAAACTCGTAGTTTTTCGAAAGCTTCACAACCACTTTCAATGAACGTGATTCTCGTCCGTCTCTGCTTCGGGCTACTTCAATAGGACACAAACCACAGCGAAGGAACTTGGAACTACATTATTGTGAAAAGCTTCAAAGAGCTAGCACAAACCGTGTTTGATTTAGAGTTCCAACTACATGTATCCATAGAGGAGAAAAGAGAGTGAAACATAAAAATGAAAACTGTTACTGCAAAGAACGGTTTAACCTAGAAGAACGAAATTTGGTGAGCAAAGTGGGATTGGTGTACTGATCATTACCTGCCAGTATCATTAAGATTGGGTGAAAAAATGTTTGCTGAGATTTCCGGAAACTCGTTGTTTTCCAAAAGCTTGGCAACCCCTTTCAATGAAAGCGATTCTCCTCAGTCTCTGCTTGGGGCTACTTCAATAGGACACAAACCATAGCCATAGAACTTGGAACTATATTATTGTGCCAAGTTTCAAAGAGCTAGCACAAACCGTGTTTGATTTAGAGTTCCAACCACATGTATCCATATAGGAGAAAAGAGAGTGAAACCTAAACATGAAAACGGTTACTGCAAATGAACGGTTTAACCTAGAAGAACGAAATTTGGTGTGCAATGTGGGACTGGTGTTCTGATCATTATTTGCAAGTATCATCAAGATTGGGTGAAAAAATGTTTGCTGAGATTTCCGGAAACTCGTATTTTTCCGAAAGCTTGGCAACCCCATTCAATGAAAGTGATTCTCCTCAGTCTCTGCTTGGGGCTACTTCAATAGGACACAAACCATAGCCATAGAACTTGGAACTACATTATTGTGCCAAGTATCAATGAGCCAGCACAAACCGTGTTTGATTTAGAGTTCCAACTACAAGTATCCATATTGGAGAAGACAGAGTGAAATCTAAACATGAAAACGGTTTCTGCAAAGGAACCGTTTTACCTAGAAGAACGAAATTTGGTGAGCAAAGTGGGATTGGTGTACTTTTCATTAACTGCCAGTATCATCAAGATTGGGTGAAAATATGTTTGCTGAGATTTCACGAAATTCGTAGTTTTTTGGAAGCTTGGCAACCCCTTTCAATGAAAGAGATTCTCGTCAGTCTCTGCTTGGGGCTACTTCTATTGGACACAAACTATAGCGATAGAACTTGGACCTACATTATTGTGAAAAGTTTCAATGAGCTAGCACAAACCGTGTTTGATTTAGAGTTCCAACTACATGTATCCATATAGGAGAAAACAGAGTGAAACCTAAACATGAAAACGGTTACTGCAAAGGAACGGTTTAACCTAGAAGAACGAAATTTGGTGAGCCAAGTGGGATTGGTGTACTAATCATTACCTGCCAGTATCATCAAGATTGGGTGAAAAAATGTTTGCTGAGATTTCCGGAAACTCGTAGTTTTTCGGAAGCTTGGCAACCCCTTTCAATGAAAGTGATTCTCGTCTGTCTCTGCTTGGGGCTACTTCAATAGGACACAAACCATAACGATAGAACTTGGAACTACATTATTGTGCAAAGTTTCAAAGAGCTAGCTCAAACCGTGTTTGATTTAGTGTTCCAACTACATGTATCCATATAGGAGAAAACAGAGTGAAACCTAAAAATGAAAACGGTTACAGCAAACGAACGGTTTAACCTAGAAGAAGGAAATTTGGTGAGCCAAGTGAGATTGGTGTACTGATCATTACCTGCCAGGATCATCAAGATTGGGTGAAAAAATGTTCGCTGAGATTTCAGGATACACATAGTTTTTTGGAAGCTTGGCAACCACTTTCAATGAAAGTGATTCTCGTCAGTCTCTGGTTTGCGCTACTTCAATAGGACACAAACCATAGCGACAGAACTTGGAACTACATTATTGTGCCAAGTTTCAAAGAGCTAGCACAAACCGAGTTTGATTTAGAGTTCCAACTACATGTATCCATATAGGAGAAAACAGAGTGAAACCTAAATATGAAAACGATTACTGCAAAGGAACGATTTAAACTAGAAAAACGAAATTTGGTGAGCCAAGTGGGACTGGTGTACTGATCATTAGCTGCCAGTATCATCAAGATTGGGTGAAAAAATGTTTGCTGAGAATTCCGGAAACTCGCAATTTTTCGAAAGATTGGCAACCCCTTTCAATGAAAGTGATTCTCGTCAGGCTCTGCTTGGGGCTACTTCAATAGGACACAAACCATAGCCATAGAACTTGGAACTACATTATTGTGCCACGTTTCAAAGAGCTAGCACAAACCGTGTTTGATTTAGAGTTCAAACTACATGTATCCATATAGGAGAAAAGAGAATGAAACTTAAAAATGAAAACGGTTACTGCAAACGAACGGTTTCACCTAGAGGAACTAAATTTGGTGAGCCAAGTGGGATTGGTGTACTGATCATTACCTGCCAGTATCATCAAGATTGAGTGAAAAAAATGTTTGCTGAGATTTCAGGAAACTCGTACTTTTTTGGAAGCTTGGCAACCCCTTTCAATGAAAGTGATTCTCGTCAGTCTCTGCTTGGGGCTACTTCAATAGTACACAAACCATAACGATAGAACTTGGAACTACATTATTGTGCCAAGTTTCAAAGAGCTAGCGCAAACCGTGTTTGATTTAGAGTTCCAACTACATGTATCTATATAGGAGAAAACAGAGTGAAACCTAAAATTGAAAACGGTTACTGCAAACGAACGGTTTAACCTGGAAGAACGAAATTTGGTGAGCCAAGTGGGATTGGTGTACTGATCATTACCTGCCAGTATCATCAAGATTGGGTGAAAAAATGTTTGCGGAGATTTCAGGAAAATCATAGTTTTTCGAAAGCTTGGCAACCCCTTTCAATGAAAGTGATTCTCGTCAGTCTCTGCTTGGGGCTACTTCAATAGGACACAAACCATAGCGATAGAACTTGGAACTATATTATTGTGCCAAGTTTCAAAGAGCTAGCGCAAACCGTGTTTGATTTCGAGTTCCAACTACATGTATCCATATAGGAGAAAAGAGTGAAACCTAAACATGAAAACGGTTCCTGCAAAGGAACCGTTTAACCTAGAAGAACGAAATTTGGTGAGCCAAGTGGGATTGGTGTACTGATCATGACCTGCAAGTATCATCAAGATTGGGTGAAAAAATGTTTGCTGAGATTTCCGGAAACTCGTAGTTTGTGGAAAGCTTGGCAACCCCTTTCAATGAAAGTGATTCTCGTCAGTCTCTGCTTGGGGCTACTTCAATAGGACACAAACCATAGTGATAGAACTTGGAACTACATTATTGAGCCAAGTTTCAAAGAGCTAGCACAAACCGTGTTTGATTTAGAGTTCCAACTACATGTATCCATATAGGAGAAAACAGAGTGAAACCTAAATATGAAAACGATTACTGAAAAGGAACGATTTAACCTAGAAGAACGAAATTTGGTGAGCCAAGTGGGACTGGTGTTCTGATCATTATCTGCAAGTATCTTCAAGATTGGGTGAAAAAATGTTTGCTGAGATTTCCGGAATCTCATAGTTTTTCGAAAGCTTGACAACCCCTTTCAATGAAAGTGATTCTTGTCAGTCTCTGCTTCGGGCTACTTCAATAGGACACAAACCAAAGCGATGAAACTTGGAACTACATTATTTTGCCAAGTTTCAAAGAGCTAGCACAAACCGTGTTTGATTTAGAGTTCCAAATACATGTATCCATAGAGGAGAAAAGAGAGTGAAACATAAAAATGAAAACGGTTATGGCAAACGAATGGTTTAAGCTAGAAGAACGAAATTTGGTGACCCAAGTGGGATTGGTGTACTGATCATTACCTGCAAGTATCATCAAGATTGGGTGAAAAAATATATGCTGAGATTTCAGGAATCTCATAGTTTTTTTGTAAGCTTGGCAACCCCTTTCAATGAATGTGATTCTCGTCAGTCTCTGCTTGGGGCTACTTCAATAGGACACAAACCATAGCGATAGAACATGGAACTACATTATTGTGCCAAGTTTCAAAGAGCTATCACAAACCGTGTTTGATTCAGAGTTCCAACTACATGTATCCATATAGGAGAAAACAGAGTGAAACCTAAAAATGAAAACTGTTACTGCAAACGAACGGTTTAACCTAGAAGAACGAAATTTGGTGAGCCAAGTGGTATTGGTGTACTGATCATTACCTGCCAGTATCATCAAGTTTGGGTGTAAAAATGTTTGCTGAGAATTCCGGAAACTCGTCGTTTTTCAAAAGCTTGGCAAACCCTTTCAATGAAAGGGATTCTCGTCAGTCTCTGCTTGGGGCTACGTCAATAGGACACAAACCATAGCGATAGAACTTGGAACTACATTATTGTGCCAAGTATCAAAGAGCTAGCACAAACCGTGTTTGATTTAGAGTTCCAACTACATGTATCCATATAGGAGAAAACAGAGTGAAACCTAAACATGAAAACGTTTACTGCAAAGGAACGGTTTAAGCTAGAAGAACGAATTTTGGTGAGCCAAGTGCGATTGGTGTACTGATCATTACCTGCCAGTATCATCAAGATTGGGTGAAAAAATATTTGCTGAGATTTCAGCAAATTCATAGTTTTTTTGAAGATTGGCAACCCCTTTCAATGAAAGTGATTCTCGTCAGTCTCTGCTTGGGGCTACTTCAATAGGACACAAACCATAGCGATAGAACTTGGAACTACATTATTTTGCCAAGTTTCAAAGAGCTAGCTCAAACCGTGTTTGATTTTGAGTTCCAACTACATGTATCCATATAGGAGAAAACAGAGTGAAACCTAAACATGAAAACGGTTACTGCAAAGGAACCGTTTAACCTAGAAGATCGAAACTTGGTGAGCCAAGTGGGATTGGTGTACTGATCATTACCTGCAAGTATCATCAGGTTTGGGTGAAAAAATGTTTGCTGAGATTTCAGGAAACTCATAGTTTTTTGGAAGCTTCGCATCCCCTTTCAATGAAAGTGATTCTCGTCTGTCTCTGCTTGGGGCTACTTCAATAGGACACAAACCATAGCTATAGAACTTGGAACTACATTATTTTGCCAAGTTTCAAAGAGCTATCACAAACCGTGTTTGATTCAGAGTTCCAACTATATGTATCCATATAGGAGAAAACAGAGTGAAACCTAAACATGAAAACTGTTACTGCAAAGCAACCGTTTAACCAGGAAGAACGAAATTTGGTGAGCCAAGTGGGATTGGTGTACTGATCATTACCTGCCAGTATCATCAAGATTGGGTGAAAAAATGTTTGCTGAGAATTCCGGAAACTCGTCGTTTTTCAAAAGCTTGGCAACCCCTTTCAATGAAAGTGATTCTCGTCAGTCTCTGCTTGGGGCTACTTCAATAGGACTCAAACCATAGCGATAGAACTTGGAACTTCATTATTGTGCCAAGTTTCAAAGAGCTAGCACAAACCGTGTTTGATTTAGAGTTCCAACTACAAGTATCCAAATAGGAGAAAACAGAGTGAAACCTCAATATGAATACGATTACTGCAAAGGAATGATTTAACCTAGAAGAACGAAATTTGGAGATCCAAGTGGGACTGGTGTACTGATCATTATCTGCAAGTATCAACAAGATTGTGTGAAAAAATGTTTCCAGAGATTTCCTGAAACTCGTAGTTTTACGAAAGCTTGGCAACCCCTTTCAATGAAAGTGATTCTCGTCAGTCTCTGCTTGGGGCTACTTCAATAGGACACAAACCATAGCGATACAACTTGGAACTACATTATTGTGCCAAGTTTCAAAGAGCTAGCACAAACCGTGTTTGATTTAGAGTTCCAACTATACGTATCCATATAGGAGAAAACAAAGTGAAACCTAAATATGAAAACGATTACTGCAAAGGAACGATTTAACCTAGAAGAACAAAATTTGGTGAGCCAAGTGGGATTGGTGTACTGATCATTACCTGCCAGTATCATCAAGATTGGGTGAAAAAATGTTTGCTGAGATTTCAGGAAACTCATAGTTTTTTGGAAGCTTCGCAACCCCTTTCAATGAAAGTGATTCTCGTCTGTCTCTGCTAGGGGCTACTTCAATAGGACACAAACCATAGCTATAGAACTTGGAACTACATTATTTTGCCAAGTTTCAAAGAGCTATCACAATCCGTGTTTGATTCAGAGTTCCAACTACATGTATCCATATAGGAGAAAACAG
Source organism: Urocitellus parryii (assembly GCF_045843805.1). Lineage (NCBI taxonomy): Eukaryota > Metazoa > Chordata > Mammalia > Rodentia > Sciuridae > Urocitellus > Urocitellus parryii. The sequence continues at coordinate 22,045 of NW_027552902.1, forward strand.
ATTGAAACCTAAACATGAAAACGGTTACTGCAAAGGAACCGTTTAACCAGGAAGAACGAAATTTGGTGAGCCAAGTGGGATTGGTGTACTGACCATTATCTGCCAGTATCATCAAGATTGGGTGAAAAAATGTTTGCTGAGAATTCCGGAAACTCGTCGTTTTTCAAAAGCTTGGCAACCCCTTTCAATGAAAGTGATTCTCGTCAGTCTCTGCTTGGGGCTACTTCAATAGGACACAAACCATAGCGATAGAACTTGGAACTTCATTATTGTGCCAAGTTTCAAAGAGCTAGCAGAAACCGTGTTTGATTTAGAGTTCCAACTACAAGTATCCATATAGGAGAAAAAGGAGTGAATCCTCAATATGAATACGATTACTGCAAAGGAATGATTTACCCTAGAAGAACGAAATTTGGTGATCCAAGTGGGACTGGTGTACTGATCATTATCTGCAAGTATCAACAAGATTGGGTGAAAAAATGTTTCCTGAGATTTCCTGAAACTCGTAGTTTTTCTAAAGCTTGGCAACCCCTTTCAATGAAAGTGATTCTCGTCAGTCTCTGCTTGGGGCTACTTCAATAGGACACAAACCATAGCGATACAACTTGGAACTTCATTATTGTGCCAAGTTTCAAAGAGCTAGTACAAACCGTGTTTGATTTAGAGTTCCAACTACATGTATCCATATAGGAGAAAACAGAGTGAAACCTAAACATGAAAACGGTTACTGCAAAGGAACGGTTTAACTTGAAGAACGAAATTGGGTGAGCCAAGTGGGATTGGTGTACTGATCATTACCTGCCAGTATCATAAGATTGGGTTAAAAAATGTTTGCTGATATTTCAGGAAACTCATAGTTTTTTGGAAGCTTCGCAACCCCTTTCAATGAAAGTGATTCTCGTCTGTCTCTGCTTGGGGCTACTTCAGTAGGACACAAACCATAGCTATAGAACTTGGAACTACATTATTTTGCCAAGTTTCAAAGAGCTATCACAAACCGTGTTTGATTCAGAGTTCCAACTACATGTATCCATATAGGAGAAAACAGAGTGAAACCTAAACATGAAAACGGTTACTGCAAAGGAACCGTTTAACCAGGAAGAACGAAATTTGGTGAGCCAAGTGGGATTGGTGTACTGACCATTACCTGCCAGTATCATCAAGATTGGGTGAAAAAATGTTTGCTGAGAATTCCGGAAACTCGTAGTTTTTCAAAAGCTTGGCAACCCCTTTCAATGAAAGTGATTCTCGTCAGTCTCAGCTTGGGGCTACTTCAATAGGACACAAACCATAGCGATAGAACTTGGAACTTCATTATTGTGCCAAGTTTCAAAGAGCTAGCACAAACCGTGTTTGATTTAGAGTTCCAACTACAAGTATCCATATAGGAGAAAACAGAGTGAAACCTCAATATGAATACGATTACTGCAAAGGAATGATTTAACCTAGAAGAACGAAATTTGGTGATCCAAGTGGGACTGGTGTACTGATCATTATCTGCAAGTATCAACAAGTTTGGGTGAAAAAATGTTTCCTGACATTTCCTGAAACTCGTAGTTTTTCTAAAGCTTGGCAACCCCTTTCAATGAAAGTGATTCTCGTCAGTCTCTGCTTGGGGCTACTTCAATAGGACACAAACCATAGCGATACAACTTGGAACTACATTATTGTGCCAAGTTTCAAAGAGCTAGCACAAACCGTGTTTGATTTAGAGTTCCAACTATATGTATCCATATAGGAGAAAACAAAGTGAAACCTAAATATGAAAACGATTACTGCAAAGGAACGATTTAACCTAGAAGAACAAAATTTGGTGAGCCAAGTGGGATTGGTGTACTGATCATTACCTGCCAGTATCATCAAGATTGGGTGAAAAAATGTTTGCTGAGATTTCAGGAAACTCGTAGTTTTTTGAAAGCTTGGCAACCACTTTCAATGAAAGTTATTCTCGTCAGTCTCTGCTTGGGGCTACTTCAATAGGACACAAACCATAGTGATAGAACTTGGAACTACATTATTGTGCCAAGTTTCAAAGAGCTAGCACAAACCGTGTTTGATTTAGAGTTCCAACTACATGTATCCATATAGGAGAAAACAGAGTGAAACCTCAATATGAATACGATTACTGCAAACGAATGATTTAACCTAGAAGAACGAAATTTGGTGATCCAAGTGGGACTGGTGTACTGATCAGTATCTGCAAGTATCATCAAGATTGGGTGAAAAAATGTTTGCTGAGATTTCCGGAAACTTGTAGTTTTCCGAAAGCTTGGCAACCCCTTTCAATGAAAGTGATTCTCGTCAGTCTCTGCTTGGGCTACTTCAATAGGACACAAACCATAGCGATAGAACTTGGAACTACATTATTTTGCCAAGTTTCAAAGAGCTATCACAAACCGTGTTTGATTCAGAGTTCCAACTACATGTATCCATATAGGAGAAAACAGAGTGAAACCTAAACATGAAAACGGTTACTGCAAAGGAACCGTTTAACCAGGAAGAACGAAATTTGGTGAGCCAAGTGGGATTGGTGTACTGACCATTACCTGCCAGTATCATCAAGATTGGGTGAAAAAATGTTTGCTGAGAATTCCGGAAACTCGTAGTTTTTCAAAAGCTTGGCAACCCCTTTCAATGAAAGTGATTCTCGTCAGTCTCAGCTTGGGGCTACTTCAATAGGACACAAACCATAGCGATAGAACTTGGAACTTCATTATTGTGCCAAGTTTCAAAGGGCTAGCACAAACCGTGTTTGATTTAGAGTTCCAACTACAAGTATCCATATAGGAGAAAACAGAGTGAAACCTCAATATGAATACGATTACTGCAAAGGAATGATTTAACCTAGAAGAACGAAATTTGGTGATCCAAGTGGGACTGGTGTACTGATCATTATCTGCAAGTATCAACAAGTTTGGGTGAAAAAATGTTTCCTGAGATTTCCTGAAACTCGTAGTTTTTCTAAAGCTTGGCAACCCCTTTCAATGAAAGTGATTCTCGTCAGTCTCTGCTTGGGGCTACTTCAATAGGACACAAACCATAGCGATACAACTTGGAACTACATTATTGTGCCAAGTTTCAAAGAGCTAGCACAAACCGTGTTTGATTTAGAGTTCCAACTATATGTATCCATATAGGAGAAAACAAAGTGAAACCTAAATATGAAAACGATTACTGCAAAGGAACGATTTAACCTAGAAGAACAAAATTTGGTGAGCCAAGTGGGATTGGTGTACTGATCATTACCTGCCAGTATCATCAAGATTGGGTGAAAAAATGTTTGCTGAGATTTCAGGAAACTCGTAGTTTTTTGAAAGCTTGGCAACCACTTTCAATGAAAGTTATTCTCGTCAGTCTCTGCTTGGGGCTACTTCAATAGGACACAAACCATAGCGATAGAACTTGGAACTACATTATTGTGCCAAGTTTCAAAGAGCTAGCACAAACCGTGTTTGATTTAGAGTTCAAACTACATGTATCCATATAGGAGAAAACAGAGTGAAACCTCAATATGAATACGATTACTGCAAACGAATGATTTAACCTAGAAGAACGAAATTTGGTGATCCAAGTGGGACTGGTGTACTGATCAGTATCTGCAAGTATCATCAAGATTGGGTGAAAAAATGTTTGCTGAGATTTCCGGAAACTTGTAGTTTTCCGAAAGCTTGGCAACCCCTTTCAATGAAAGTGATTCTCGTCAGTCTCTGCTTGGGCTACTTCAATAGGACACAAACCATAGCGATAGAACTTGGAACTACATTATTGTGCCAAGTGTCAAAGAGCTAGCACAAACCGTGTTTGATTTAGAGTTCCAACTACATGTATCCATATAGGAGAAAACAGAGTGAAACCTAAAAATGAAAACGGTTACTGCAAACGAACGGTTTAACCTAGAAGAACGAAATTTGGTGAGCCAAGTGGGATTGGTGTACTGATCATTACCTGCCAGTATCATCAAGATTGGGTGTAAAAATGTTTGCTGAGAATTCCGGAAACTCGTCGTTTTTCAAAAGCTTGGCAAACCCTTTCAATGAAAGGGATTCTCGTCAGTCTCTGCTTGGGGCTACGTCAATAGGACACAAACCATAGCGAAAGAACTCGGAACTACATTATTGTGCCAAGTATCAAAGAGCTAGCACAAACCGTGTTTGATTTAGAGTTCCAACTACATGTATCCATATAGGAGAAAACAGAGTGAAACCTAAACATGAAAACGTTTACTGCAAAGGAACGGTTTAAGCTAGAAGAACGAAATTTGGTGAGCCAAGTGTGAATGGTGTACTGATCATTACCTGCCAGTATCATCAAGATTGGGTGAAAAAATGTTTGCTGAGATTTCAGCAAATTCATAGTTTTTTTGAAGATTGGCAACCCCTTTCAATGAAAGTGATTCTCGTCAGTCTCTGCTTGGGGCTACTTCAATAGGACACAAACCATAGTGATAGAACTTGGAACAACATTATTGTGCCAACTTTCAAAGAGCTAGCAAAAACCGTGTTTGATTTAGAGTTCCAACTACATGTATCCATATAGGACAAAACAGAGTGAAACCTAAACATCAAAACGGTTACTGCAAAGGAACCGTTTAACCTAGAAGAACGAAATTTGGTGAGCCAAGTAGGATTGGTGTACTGATCATTATGTGCCAGTATCATCAAGATTGGGTGAAAAAATGTTTGCTGAGAATTACGGAAACTCATAGTTTTTCGAAAGCTTGGCAACCCCTTTCAATGAAAGTGATTCTCGTCAGTTTCTGCTTGGGGCTACTTCAATAGGACACAAACCATAGCGAAAGAACTTGGAACTACATTATTGTGCAAAGTTTCAAAGAGCTAGCACAAACCGTGTTTGATTTAGAGTTCCAACTACATGTATCCATATAGGAGAAAACAGAGTGAAACCTAAATATGAATACGATTACTGCAAAGGAATGATTTTAACCTAGAAGAACGAAATTTTTTGATCCAAGTGGGACTGGTGTACTGATCATTATCTGCAAGTATCAACAAGATTGGGTTTAAAAATGTTTGCTGAGATTTCAGGAAACTCGTAGTTTTTTGGAAGCTTGGCAACCCCTTTCAATGAAAGTGATTCTCGTCAGTCTCTGCTTTGGCTACTTCAATAGGACACAAACCATAGCGATAGAACTTGGAACTACATTATTTTGCCAAGTTTCAAAGAGCTAGCACAAACCGTGTTTGATTCAGAGTTCCAACTACATGTATCCATATAGGAGAAAACAGAGTGAAACCTAAAAATGAAAACGGTTACTGCAAACGAACGGTTTAACCTAGAAGAACGAAATTTGGTGAGCCAAGTGGGATTGGTGTACTGATCATTACCTGCCAGTATCATTAAGTTTGGGTGTAAAAATGTTTGCTGAGAATTCCGGAAACTCGTCGTTTTTCAAAAGCTTGGCAAACCCTTTCAATGAAAGGGATTCTCGTCAGTATCTGCTTGGGGATACGTCAATAGGACACAAACCATAGCGATAGAACTTGGAACTACATTATTGTGCCAAGTATCAAAGAGCTAGCACAAACCGTGTTTGATTTAGAGTTCCAACTACATGTATCCATATAGGAGAAAACAGAGTGAAACCTAAACATGAAAACGTTTACTGCAAAGGAACGGTTTAAGCTAGAAAAACGAATTTTGGTGAGCCAAGTGCGATTGGTGTACTGATCATTACCTGCCAGTATCATCAAGATTGGGTGAAAAAATGTTTGCTGAGATTTCAGCAAATTCATAGTTTTTTTGAAGATTGGCAACCCCTTTCAATGAAAGTGATTCTCGTCAGTCTCTGCTTGGGGCTACTTCAATAGGACACAAACCATAGCGTTAGAACTTGGAACTACATTATTGTGCCAAGTTTCAAAGAGCTAGCTCAAACCGTGTTTGATTTTGAGTTCCAACTACATGTATCCATATAGGAGAAAACAGAGTGAAACCTAAACATGAAAACGGTTACTGCAAAGGAACCGTTTAACCTAGAAGATCGAAACTTGGTGAGCCAAGTGGGATGGTGTACTGATCATTACCTGCAAGTATCATCAGGTTTGGGTGAAAAAATGTTTGCTGAGATTTCAGGAAACTCATAGTTTTTTGGAAGCTTCGCAACCCCTTTCAATGAAAGTGATTCTCGTCTGTCTCTGCTTGGGGCTACTTCAATAGGACACAAACCATAGCTATAGAACTTGGAACTACATTATTTTGCCAAGTTTCAAAGAGCTATCACAAACCGTGTTTGATTCAGAGTTCCAACTATATGTATCCATATAGGAGAAAACAGAGTGAAACCTAAACATGAAAACTGTTACTGCAAAGCAACCGTTTAACCAGGAAGAACGAAATTTGGTGAGGCAAGTGGGATTGGTGTACTGATCATTACCTGCCAGTATCATCAAGATTGGGTGAAAAAATGTTTGCTGAGAATTCCGGAAACTCGTCGTTTTTCAAAACCTTGGCAACCCCTTTCAATGAAAGTGATTCTCGTCAGTCTCTGCTTGGGGCTACTTCAATAGGACTCAAACCATAGCGATAGAACTTGGAACTTCATTATTGTGCCAAGTTTCAAAGAGCTAGCACAAACCGTGTTTGATTTAGAGTTCCAACTACAAGTATCCAAATAGGAGAAAACAGAGTGAAACCTCAATATGAATACGATTACTGCAAAGGAATGATTTAACCTAGAAGAACGAAATTTGGAGATCCAAGTGGGACTGGTGTAGTGATCATTATCTGCAAGTATCAACAAGATTGGGTGAAAAAATGTTTCCAGAGATTTCCTGAAACTCGTAGTTTTACGAAAGCTTGGCAACCCCTTTCAATGAAAGTGATTCTCGTCAGTCTCTGCTTGGGGCTACTTCAATAGGACACAAACCATAGCGATACAACTTGGAACTACATTATTGTGCCAAGTTTCAAAGAGCTAGCACAAACCGTGTTTGATTTAGAGTTCCAACTATATGTATCCATATAGGAGAAAACAAAGTGAAACCTAAATATGAAAACGATTACTGCAAAGGAACGATTTAACCTAGAAGAACAAAATTTGGTGAGCCAAGTGGGATTGGTGTACTGATCATTACCTGCCAGTATCATCAAGATTGGGTGAAAAAATGTTTGCTGAGATTTCAGGAAACTCATAGTTTTTTGGAAGCTTCGCAACCCCTTTCAATGAAAGTGATTCTCGTCTGTCTCTGCTTGGGGCTACTTCAATAGGACACAAACCATAGCTATAGAACTTGGAACTACATTATTTTGCCAAGTTTCAAAGAGCTATCACAATCCGTGTTTGATTCAGAGTTCCAACTACATGTATCCATATAGGAGAAAACAGATTGAAACCTAAACATGAAAACGGTTACTGCAAAGGAACCGTTTAACCAGGAAGAACGAAATTTGGTGAGCCAAGTGGGATTGGTGTACTGACCATTATCTGCCAGTATCATCAACATTGGGTGAAAAAATGTTTGCTGAGAGTTCCAGAAACTCGTCGTTTTTCAAAAGCTTGGCAACCCTTTCAATGAAAGTGATTCTCGTCAGTCTCTGCTTGGGGCTACTTCAATAGGACACAAACCATAGCGATAGAACTTGGAACTTCATTATTGTGCCAAGTTTCAAAGAGCTAGCACAAACCGTGTTTTATTTAGAGTTCCAACTACAAGTATCCATATAGGAGAAAAAGGAGTGAAACCTCAATATGAATACGATTACTGCAAAGGAATGATTTAACCTAGAAGAACGAAATTTGGTGATCCAAGTGGGACTGGTGTACTGATCATTATCTGCAAGTATCAACAAGATTGGGTGAAAAAATGTTTCCTGAGATTTCCTGAAACTCGTAGTTTTTCTAAAGCTTGGCAACCCCTTTCAATGAAAGTGATTCTCGTCAGTCTCTGCTTGGGGCTACTTCAATAGGACACAAACCATAGCGATACAACTTGGAACTACATTATTGTGCCAAGTTTCAAAGAGCTAGTACAAACCGTGTTTGATTTAGAGTTCCAACTACATGTATCCATATAGGAGAAAACAGAGTGAAACCTAAACATGAAAACGGTTACTGCAAAGGAACGGTTTAACTTGAAGAACGAAATTGGGTGAGCCAAGTGGGATTGGTGTACTGATCATTACCTGCCAGTATCATAAGATTGGGTTAAAAAATGTTTGCTGATATTTCAGGAAACTCATAGTTTTTTGGAAGCTTCGCAACCCCTTTCAATGAAAGTGATTCTCGTCTGTCTCTGCTTGGGGCTACTTCAGTAGGACACAAACCATAGCTATAGAACTTGGAACTACATTATTTTGCCAAGTTTCAAAGAGCTATCCCAAACCGTGTTTGATTCAGAGTTCCAACTACATGTATCCATATAGGAGAAAACAGAGTGAAACCTAAACATGAAAACGGTTACTGCAAAGGAACCGTTTAACCAGGAAGAACGAAATTTGGTGAGCCAAGTGGGATTGGTGTACTGACCATTACCTGCCAGTATCATCAAGATTGGGTGAAAAAATGTTTGCTGAGAATTCCGGAAACTCGTAGTTTTTCAAAAGCTTGGCAACCCCTTTCAATGAAAGTGATTCTCGTCAGTCTCAGCTTGGGGCTACTTCAATAGGACACAAACCATAGCGATAGAACTTGGAACTTCATTATTGTGCCAAGTTTCAAAGAGCTAGCACAAACCGTGTTTGATTTAGAGTTCCAACTACAAGTATCCATATAGGAGAAAACAGAGTGAAACCTCAATATGAATACGATTACTGCAAAGGAATGATTTAACCTAGAAGAACGAAATTTGGTGATCCAAGTGGGACTGGTGTACTGATCATTATCTGCAAGTATCAACAAGTTTGGGTGAAAAAATGTTTCCTGAGATTTCCTGAAACTCGTAGTTTTTCTAAAGCTTGGCAACCCCTTTCAATGAAAGTGATTCTCGTCAGTCTCTGCTTGGGGCTACTTCAATAGGACACAAACCATAGCGATACAACTTGGAACTATATTATTGTGCCAAGTTTCAAAGAGCTAGCACAAACCGTGTTTGATTTAGAGTTCCAACTATATGTATCCATATAGGAGAAAACAAAGTGAAACCTAAATATGAAAACGATTACTGCAAAGGAACGATTTAACCTAGAAGAACAAAATTTGGTGAGCCAAGTGGGATTGGTGTACTGATCATTACCTGCCAGTATCATCAAGATTGGGTGAAAAAATGTTTGCTGAGATTTCCGGAAACTCGTAGTTTTTTGAAAGCTTGGCAACCACTTTCAATGAAAGTTATTCTCGTCAGTCTCTGCTTGGGGCTACTTCAATAGGACACAAACCATAGCGATAGAACTTGGAACTACATTATTGTGCCAAGTTTCAAAGAGCTAGCACAAACCGTGTTTGATTTAGAGTTCCAACTACATGTATCCATATAGGAGAAAACAGAGTGAAACCTCAATATGAATACGATTACTGCAAACGAATGATTTAACCTAGAAGAACGAAATTTGGTGATCCAAGTGGGACTGGTGTACTGATCAGTATCTGCAAGTATCATCAAGATTGGGTGAAAAAATGTTTGCTGAGATTTCCGGAAACTTGTAGTTTTCCGAAAGCTTGGCAACCCCTTTCAATGAAAGTGATTCTCGTCAGTCTCTGCTTGGGCTACTTCAATAGGACACAAACCATAGCGATAGAACTTGGAACTACATTATTGTGCCAAGTGTCAAAGAGCTAGCACAAACCGTGTTTGATTTAGAGTTCCAACTACATGTATCCATATAGGAGAAAACAGAGTGAAACCTAAAAATGAAAACGGTTACTGCAAACGAACGGTTTAACCTAGAAGAACGAAATTTGGTGAGCCAAGTGGGATTGGTGTACTGATCATTACCTGCCAGTATCATCAAGATTGGGTGTAAAAATGTTTGCTGAGAATTCCGGAAACTCGTCGTTTTTCAAAAGCTTGGCAAACCCTTTCAATGAAAGGGATTCTCGTCAGTCTCTGCTTGGGGCTACGTCAATAGGACACAAACCATAGCGAAAGAACTCGGAACTACATTATTGTGCCAAGTATCAAAGAGCTAGCACAAACCGTGTTTGATTTAGAGTTCCAACTACATGTATCCATATAGGAGAAAACAGAGTGAAACCTAAACATGAAAACGTTTACTGCAAAGGAACGGTTTAAGCTAGAAGAACGAAATTTGGTGAGCCAAGTGTGATTGGTGTACTGATCATTACCTGCCAATATCATCAAGATTGGGTGAAAAAATGTTTGCTGAGATTTCAGCAAATTCATAGTTTTTTTGAAGATTGGCAACCCCTTTCAATGAAAGTGATTCTCGTCAGTCTCTGCTTGGGGCTACTTCAATAGGACACAAACCATAGTGATAGAACTTGGAACAACATTATTGTGCCAACTTTCAAAGAGCTAGCAAAAACCGTGTTTGATTTAGAGTTCCAACTACATGTATCCATATAGGACAAAACAGAGTGAAACCTAAACATCAAAACGGTTACTGCAAAGGAACCGTTTAACCTAGAAGAACGAAATTTGGTGAGCCAAGTAGGATTGGTGTACTGATCATTACGTGCCAGTATCATCAAGATTGGGTGAAAAAATGTTTGCTGAGAATTACGGAAACTCATAGTTTTTCGAAAGCTTGGCAACCCCTTTCAATGAAAGTGATTCTCATCAGTTTCTGCTTGGGGATACTTCAATAGGACACAAATCATAGCGAAAGAACTTGGAACTACATTATTGTGCCAACTTTCAAAGAGCTAGCACAAACCGTGTTTGATTTACAGTTCCAAATATATGTATTCATATAGGAGAAAACAGAGTGAAACCTAAACATGAAAACGGTTACTGCAAAGGAACCATTTAACCTAGAAGAATGAAATTTGGTGAGCCAAGTGGGATTGGTGTACTGATCATTACCTGCCAGTATCATCAAGATTGGGTGAAAAAATGTTTGCTGAGATTTCCGGATACTCGTAGTTTTTTGGAATTTTGGCAACCCCTTTCAATTAAAGGGATTCTCGTCAGTCTCTGCTTGGCGCTACTTCAATAGGACACAAACCATAGAGATAGAACTTGGAACTACATTATTGTGCCAAGTTTCAAAGAGCTAGCACAAACCATGTTTGATTTAGAGTTCCAACTACATGTATCCATATAGGAGAAAACAGAGTGAAACCTAAATATGTAAACGGTTACTGCAAAGGAACGATTTAACCTAGAAGAACGACATTTGGTGAGCCAAGTGGGATTGGTGTATTGATCATGATCTGCCAGTATCATCAAGATTGGGTGAAAAAATGTGTGCTGAGATTTCCGGAAACTCGTAGTTTGTCGAAAGCTTGGCAACCCCTTTCAATGAAAGTGATTCTCGTCAGTCTCTGCTTGGGGCTACTTCAATAGGACACAAACCATAGCGATAGAATTTGGAACTGCATTATTGTGCCAAGTTTCAAAGAGCTAGCACAACCGTGTTTGATTTTGAGTTCCAACTACATGTATCCATATAGGAGAAAACAGAGTGAAACCTAAACATGAAAACGGTTACTGCAAAGGAACCGTTTAACCTAGAAGAACGAAATTTGGTGAGCCAAGTGGGATTGGTGTACTGATCATTACCTGCCAGGATCATCCAGATTGTTTGAAAAAATGTTTGCTGAGATTTCCGGGATCTCGTAGTTTTTCGAAAGCTTGGCAACCCCTTTCAATGAAAGTGATTCTCGTCAGTCTCTGCTTGGAGCTACTTCAATAAGACACAAACCATAGCGATAGAACTTGGAATTAAAATATTGTGCCAAGTTTCAAAGAGCTAGCACAAACCGTGTATGATTTAGAGTTCCAACTACATGTATCCATATAGGAGAAAACAGAGTGAAACCTAAACATGAAAACGGTTTCTGCAAAGGAACCGTTTTACCTAGAAGAACGAAATTTGGTGAGCCACGTGGGACTGGTGTTCTGATCATGATCTGCATGTATCATCAAGATTGGGTGAAAAAATATTTGCTGATATTTCCGGAAACTCGTAGTTTTTCGAAAGCTTGACAACTCCTTTCAATGAAAGTGACTCTCGTCAGTCTCTGCTTCGGGCTACTTCAATAGGACACAAACCATAGCGATGGAAATTGGAACTACATTATTTTGCCACGTTTCAAAGAGCTAGCACAAACCGTGTTTGATTTAGAGTTCCAACTACATGTATCCATAGAGGAGAAAATAGAGTGAAACATAAAAATGAAAACGGTTACTGCAAAGGAAGCGTTTAACCTAGAAGAACGAAATTTGGTGAGCCAAGTGGGATTAGTGTACTGATCATTACCTGCCAATATCATCAAGATTGGGTGAAAAAATGTTTGCTGAGATTTCAGGAAACTCGTAGTTTTTTGGAAGCTTGGAAACCCCTTTCAATTAAAGGGATTCTCGTAAGTCTCTGCTTGATGCTACTTCAATAGGACACAAACCATAGCGATAGAACTTGGAACTATATTATTGTGCCAAGTTTCAAAGAGCTAGAACAAACCGTGTTTGATTTAGAGTTCCAACTATATGTATCCATATAGGAGAAACCAGAGTGAAACCTAAAAATTAAAACTGTTACTGCAAAGAACGGTTTAACCTAGAAGAACGAAATTTGGTGAGCCAAGTGGGATTGGTGTACTGATCAAAACCTGCAAGTATCATTAAGATTGGGTGAAAAAATGTTTGCTGAGATTTCCGGAAACTCGTACTTTTTCGAATGCTTGGCAACCCCTTTCAATGAAAGTGATTCTCGTCAGTCTCTGCTTGGGGCTACATCAATAGGACACAAACCATAGCGATAGAACTTGGAACTGCATTATTGTGACAAGTTTCAAAGAGCTAGCACAAAGCGTGTATGATTTAGAGTTCCAACTACATGTATCCGTATAGGAGAAAACAAAGTGAAACATAAACATGAAAACGGTTTCTGCAAAGGAACCGTTTTACCTAGAAGAACGAAATTTGGTGAGCCAAGTGGGACTGGTGTTCTGATCATTATCTGCAAGTATCATCAAGATTGGGTGAAAAAATGTTTGCTGAGATTTCCGGAAACTCGTAGTTTTTAAGCTTGACAACCCCTTTCAATGAAAGTGATTCTCGTCAGTCTCTGCTTGGGGCTACTTCAATAGGACACAAACCATAGCGATAGAACTTGGAACTACATTATTGTGCCAACTTTCAAAGAGCTAGCACAAACCGTGTTTGATTTAGAGTTCCAACTATATGTATCCATATAGGAGAAACCAGAGTGAAACCTAAAAATGAAAACTGTTACTGCAAAGAACGGTTTAACCTAGAAGAACGAAATTTGGTGAGCCAAGTGGGATTTGTGTACTGATCATTACCTGCAAGTATCATCAAGATTGGGTGAAAAAATGTTTGCTGAGATTTCCGGAAACTCATATTTTTTTGGAAGCTTGGCAAACCCATTCAATGAAAGTGATTCTCATCACTCTCTGCTTCGGGCTACTTCAATAGGACACAAACCATAGCGATAGAACTTGGAACTACATTATTGTGCTAAGTTTCAAAGAGCTATCACAAACCGTGTTTGATTTAGAGTTCCAACCACATGTATCCATATAGGAGAAAACAGAGTGAAACCTAAACATGAAAACGGTTACTACAAAGGAACGGTTTAACCTAGAAGAACGAAATATGGTGAGCCAAGTGGGATTGGTGTACTTTTCATTACCTGCCAGTATCATCAAGATTGGGTGAAAAAATGTTTGCTGAGATTTCACGAAAATCGTAGTTTTTTGGAAGCTTGGCAACCCCTTTCAATGAAAGTGATTCTCGTCAGTCTCTGCTTGGGGCTACTTCTATTGGACACAAACTATAGCGATAGAACTTGGAACTACATTATTGTGAAAAGTTTCAAAGAGCTAGCACAAACCGTGTTTGATTTAGAGTTCCAACTTCATGTATCCATATAGGAGAAAACAGAGTGAAACGTAAACATGAAAACGTTTACTGCAAAGGAACCGTTTAACCTAGAAGAACGAAATTTGGTGAGCCAAGTGGGATTGGTGTACTGATCATTACCTGCCAGTATCATCAAGATTGGGTGAAAAAATGTTTGCTGAGAATTCCGGAAACTCGTAGTTTTTCGAAAGCTTGGCAAACCCTTTCAATAAAAGTGATTCTCGTCAGTCTCTGCTTGGGCTACTTCAATAGGACACAAACCATAGCGATAGAACTTGGAACTACATTATTGTGCCAAGTTTCCAAGAGCTAGCACAAACCGTGTTTGATTTAGAGTTCCAACTACATGTATCCATAGAGGAGAACAGAGAGTGAAACATAAAAATGAAAACGGTTACTGCAAACGAACCGTTTAACCTAGAAGAACGAAATTCGGTGAGCCAAGTGGGTTTTGTGTCCTGATCATTACCTGCAAGTATTATAAAGAATGGGTGAAAAAATGTTTGCTGAGATTCCCGGAAACTCATAGTTTTTCGGAAGCTTTTCAACCACTTTCAATGAAAGTGATTCTCGTCAGTCTCTGCTTGGGGCTACTTCAATAGGACACAAACCATAGCGATAGAACATGGAACTACATTATTGTGCCAAGTTTCAAAGAGCTAGCACAAACCGTGTTTGATTTAGAGTTCCAACCACATGTATCCATATAGGAGAAAACAGAGTGAAACCTAAACATGAAAACGGTTACTGCAAAGGACGGTTTAACCTAGAAGAACGAAATTTGGTGAGCCATGTGGGATTGGTGTACTTTTCATTACCTGCGAGTATCATCAAGATTGGGTGAAAAAAAGTTTTGCTGAGATTTCTGGAAACTCCTAGTTTTTCGAAAGCTTGGCAAACCCTTTCAATGAAAGTGATTCTCGTCAGTCTCTGCTTGGGGCTACTTCAATAGGACACAAACCATAGCGATAGAACTTGGAACTACATTATTGTGCCAAGTTTCAAAGAGCTAGCACAAACCGTGTTTGATTTAGAGTTCCAACCACATGTATCCATATTGGAGAAGACAGAGTGAAACCTAAACATGAAAACGGTTACTGCAAAGGAAAGGTTTAACCTAGAAGAACGAAATTTCTTGAGCCAAGTGGGATTGGTGTACTTTTCATTACCTGCCAGTATCATCAAGATTGGGTGAAATGATGTTTGCTGAGATTTCACGAAATTCGTAGTTTTTTGGACGCTTGGCAACCCCTTTCAATGAAAGTGATTCTCGTCAGTCTCCTCTTGGGGCTACTTCAATTGGACACAAACTATAGCGATAGAACTTGGAACTATATTATTGTGAAAAGTTTCAAAGAGCTAGCACAAACCGTGTTTGATTTAGAGTTCCAACTACATGTATCCATATAGGAAAAAACAGAGTGAAACCTGAAAATGAAAACGGTTACTGCAAAGGAACGGTTTAAGCTAGAAGAACGAAATTTGGTGAGCCAAGTGGGATTGGTGTACTGATCATTACCTGCCAGTATCATCAAGATTGGGTGAAAAAATGTTTGCTGAGATTTCCGGACACTCGTACTTTTTCGAAAGCTTGGCAACCCCTTTCAATGAAAGTGATTCTCGTCAGTCTCTGCTTGGGGCTACTTCAATAGGACACAAACCATAGCCATAGAACTTGGAACTACATTATTGTGCCATGTTTCAAAGAGCTAGCACAAACCGTGTTTGATTTAGAGTTCCAAATACATATACCATAGAGGAGAAAACAGAGTGAAACCTAAAAATGAAAACGGTTACTGCAAAGGAATGGTTTAAGCTAGAAGAACGAAATTTGGTGAGCCAAGTGGGATTGGTGTACTGATCATTACCTGCCAGTATCATCAAGATTGGGTGAAAAAATGTTTGCTGAGAATTCCGGAAACTCGTAGTTTTTCAAAAGCTTGGCAACCCCTTTCAATGAAAGTGATTCTCGTCAGTGTCTGCTTGGGGTACTTCAATAGGACACAAACCATAGCGATAGAACTTGGAACTAAAATATTGTGCCAAGTTTCAAAGAGCTAGCACAAACCGTGTTTGATTTAGAGTTCCAACAACAAGTATCCATATAGGATAAAAGAGAGTGAAACCTAAACATGAAAACGGTTTCTGCAAAAGAACCGTTTTACCTAGAAGAACGAAATTTGGTGAGCCAAGTGGGACTGGTGTTCTGATCATTATCTGCAAGTATCATCAAGATTGGGTGAAAAAATGATTGCTGAGATTTCCGGAAACTCGTAGTTTTTCGAAAGCTTCACAACCACTTTCAATGAAAGTGATTCTCGTCCGTCTCTGCTTCGGGCTACTTCAATAGGACACAAACCACAGCGAAGGAACTTGGAAGTACATTATTGTGAAAAGTTTCAAAGAGCTAGCACAAACCGTGTTTGATTTAGAGTTCCAACTACATGTATCCATAGAGGAGAAAAGAGAGTGAAACATAAAAATGAAAACTGTTACTGCAAAGAACGGTTTAACCTAGAAGAACGAAATTTGGTGAGCCAAGTGGGATTGGTGTACTGATCATTACCTGCCAGTATCATTAAGATTGGGTGAAAAAATGTTTGCTGAGATTTCCGGAAACTCGTTGTTTTCCGAAAGCTTGGCAACCCCTTTCAATGAAAGTGATTCTCCTCAGTCTCTGCTTGGGTCTAGTTCAATAGGACACAAACCATAGCCATAGAACTTGGAACTATATTATTGTGCCAAGTTTCAAAGAGCTAGCACAAACCGTGTTTGATTTAGAGTTCCAACCACATGTATCCATATAGGAGAAAAGAGAGTGAAACCTAAACATGAAAACGGTTACTGCAAATGAACGGTTTAACCTAGAAGAACGAAATTTGGTGTGCAAAGTGGGACTGGTGTTCTGATCATTATTTGCAAGTATCATCAAGATTGGGTGAAAAAATGTTTGCTGAGATTTCCGGAAACTCGTATTTTTCCGAAAGCTTGGCAACCCCATTCAATGAAAGTGATTCTCCTCAGTCTCTGCTTGGGGCTACTTCAATAGGACACAAACCATAGCCATAGAACTTGGAACTACATTATTGTGCCAAGTATCAATGAGCCAGCACAAACCGTGTTTGATTTAGAGTTCCAACTACAAGTATCCATATTGGAGAAGACAGAGTGAAATCTAAACATGAAAACGGTTTCTGCAAAGGAACCGTTTTACCTAGAAGAACGAAATTTGGTGAGCAAAGTGGGATTGGTGTACTTTTCATTAACTGCCAGTATCATCAAGATTGGGTGAAAATATGTTTGCTGAGATTTCACGAAATTCGTAGTTTTTTGGAAGCTTGGCAACCCCTTTCAATGAAAGAGATTCTCGTCAGTCTCTGCTTGGGGCTACTTCTATTGGACACAAACTATAGCGATAGAACTTGGACCTACATTATTGTGAAAAGTTTCAATGAGCTAGCACAAACCGTGTTTGATTTAGAGTTCCAACTACATGTATCCATATAGGAGAAAACAGAGTGAAACCTAAACATGAAAACGGTTACTGCAAAGGAACGGTTTAACCTAGAAGAACGAAATTTGGTGAGCCAAGTGGGATTGGTGTACTAATCATTACCTGCCAGTATCATCAAGATTGGGTGAAAAAATGTTTGCTGAGATTTCCGGAAACTCGTAGTTTTTTTGAAGATTGGCAACCCCTTTCAATGAAAGTGATTCTCGTCAGTCTCTGCTTGGGGCTACTTCAATAGGACACAAACCATAACGATAGAACTTGGAACTACATTATTGTGCAAAGTTTCAAAGAGCTAGCTCAAACCGTGTTTGATTTAGTGTTCCAACTACATGTATCCATATAGGAGAAAACAGAGTGAAACCTAAAAATGAAAACGGTTACAGCAAACGAACGGTTTAACCTAGAAGAAGGAAATTTGGTGAGCCAAGTGAGATTGGTGTACTGATCATTACATGCCAGTATCATCAAGATTGGGTGAAAAAATGTTCGCTGAGATTTCAGGATACACATAGTTTTTTGGAAGCTTGGCAACCGCTTTCAATGAAAGTGATTCTCGTCAGTCTCTGGTTTGCGCTACTTCAATAGGACACAAACCATAGCGACAGAACTTGGAACTACATTATTGTGCCAAGTTTCAAAGAGCTAGCACAAACCGAGTTTGATTTAGAGTTCCAACTACATGTATCCATATAGGAGAAAACAGAGTGAAACCTAAATATGAAAACGATTACTGCAAAGCAACGATTTAAACTAGAAAAACGAAATTTGGTGAGCCAAGTGGGACTGGTGTACTGATCATTAGCTGCCAGTATCATCAAGATTGGGTGAAAAAATGTTTGCTGAGAATTCCGGAAACTCGCAATTTTTCGAAAGATTGGCAACCCCTTTCAATGAAAGTGATTCTCGTCAGGCTCTGCTTGGGGCTACTTCAATAGGACACAAACCATAGCGATAGAACTTGGAACTACATTATTGTGCCACGTTTCAAAGAGCTAGCACAAACCGTGTTTGATTTAGAGTTCAAACTACATGTATCCATATAGGAGAAAAGAGAATGAAACCTAAAAATGAAAACGGTTACTGCAAACGAACGGTTTCACCTAGAAGAACTAAATTTGGTGAGCCAAGTGGGATTGGTGTACTGATCATTACCTGCCTGAATCATCAAGATTGAGTGAAAAAATGTTTGCTGAGATTTCAGGAAACTCGTACTTTTTTGGAAGCTTGGCAACCCCTTTCAATGAAAGTGATTCTCGTCAGTCTCTGCTTGGGGCTACTTCAATAGTACACAAACCATAACGATAGAACTTGGAACTACATTATTGTGCCAAGTTTCAAAGAGCTAGCGCAAACCGTGTTTGATTTAGAGTTCCAACTACATGTATCTATATAGGAGAAAACAGAGTGAAACCTAAAATTGAAAACGGTTACTGCAAACGAACGGTTTAACCTGGAAGAACGAAATTTGGTGAGCCAAGTGGGATTGGTGTACTGATCATTACCTGCCAGTATCATCAAGATTGGGTGAAAAAATGTTTGCGGAGATTTCAGGAAAATCATAGTTTTTCGAAAGCTTGGCAACCCCTTTCAATGAAAGTGATTCTCGTCAGTCTCTGCTTGGGGCTACTTCAATAGGACACAAACCATAGCGATAGAACTTGGAACTATATTATTGTGCCAAGTTTCAAAGAGCTAGCGCAAACCGTGTTTGATTTCGAGTTCCAACTACATGTATCCATATAGGAGAAAAGAGTGAAACCTAAACATGAAAACGGTTCCTGCAAAGGAACCGTTTAACCTAGAAGAACGAAATTTGGTGAGCCAAGTGGGATTGGTGTACTGATCATGACCTGCAAATATCATCAAGATTGGGTGAAAAAATGTTTGCTGAGATTTCCGGAAACTCGAAGTTTGTGGAAAGCTTGGCAACCCCTTTCAATGAAAGTGATTCTCGTCAGTCTCTGCTTGGGGCTACTTCAATAGGACACAAACCATAGTGATAGAACTTGGAACTACATTTTTGAGCCAAGTTTCAAAGAGCTAGCACAAACCGTGTTTGATTTAGAGTTCCAACTACATGTATCCATATAGGAGAAAACAGAGTGAAACCTAAATATGAAAACGATTACTGAAAAGGAACGATTTAACCTAGAAGAACGAAATTTGGTGATCCAAGTGGGACTGGTGTTCTGATCATTATCTGCAAGTATCATCAAGATTGGGTGAAGAAATGTTTGCTGAGATTTCCGGAATCTCATAGTTTTTCGAAAGCTTGACAACCCCTTTCAATGAAAGTGATTCTTGTCAGTCTCTGCTTCGGGCTACTTCAATAGGACACAAACCAAAGCGATGAAACTTGGAACTACATTATTGTGCCAAGTTTCAAAGAGCTAGCACAAACCGTGTTTGATTTAGAGTTCCAACTACATGTATCCATAGAGGAGAAAAGAGAGTGAAACATAAAAATGAAAACGGTTACTGCAAACGAATGGTTTAAGCTAGAAGAACGAAATTTGGTGACCCAAGTGGGATTGGTGTACTGATCATTACCTGCCAGTATCATCAAGATTGGGTGAAAAAATGTTTGCTGAGATTTCAGCAAATTCATAGTTTTTTTGAAGATTGGCAACCCCTTTCAATGAAAGTGATTCTCGTCAGTCTCTGCTTGGGGCTACTTCAATAGGACACAAACCATAGCGATAGAACTTGGAACTACATTATTGTGCCAAGTTTCAAAGAGCTAGCTCAAACCGTGTTTGATTTTGAGTTCCAACTACATGTATCCATATAGGAGAAAACAGAGTGAAACCTAAACATGAAAACGGTTACTGCAAAGGAACCGTTTAACCTAGAAGATCGAAACTTGGTGAGCCAAGTGGGATTGGTGTACTGATCATTACCTGCAAGTATCATCAGGTTTGGGTGAAAAAATGTTTGCTGAGATTTCAGGAAACTCATAGTTTTTTGGAAGCTTCGCAACCCCTTTCAATGAAAGTGATTCTCGTCTGTCTCTGCTTGGGGCTACTTCAATAGGACACAAACCATAGCTATAGAACTTGGAACTACATTATTTTGCCAAGTTTCAAAGAGCTATCACAAACCGTGTTTGATTCAGAGTTCCAACTATATGTATCCATATAGGAGAAAACAGAGTGAAACCTAAACATGAAAACTGTTACTGCAAAGCAACCGTTTAACCAGGAAGAACGAAATTTGGTGAGCCAAGTGGGATTGGTGTACTGATCATTACCTGCCAGTATCATCAAGATTGGGTGAAAAAATGTTTGCTGAGAATTCCGGAAACTCGTCGTTTTTCAAAAGCTTGGCAACCCCTTTCAATGAAAGTGATTCTCGTCAGTCTCTGCTTGGGGCTACTTCAATAGGACTCAAACCATAGCGATAGAACTTGGAACTTCATTATTGTGCCAAGTTTCCAAGAGCTAGCACAAACCGTGTTTGATTTAGAGTTCCAACTACATGTATCCATAGAGGAGAACAGAGAGTGAAACATAAAAATGAAAACGGTTACTGCAAACGAACCGTTTAACCTAGAAGAACGAAATTCGGTGAGCCAAGTGGGTTTTGTGTCCTGATCATTACCTGCAAGTATTATAAAGAATGGGTGAAAAAATGTTTGCTGAGATTCCCGGAAACTCATAGTTTTTCGGAAGCTTTTCAACCACTTTCAATGAAAGTGATTCTCGTCAGTCTCTGCTTGGGGCTACTTCAATAGGACACAAACCATAGCGATAGAACATGGAACTACATTATTGTGCCAAGTTTCAAAGAGCTAGCACAAACCGTGTTTGATTTAGAGTTCCAACCACATGTATCCATATAGGAGAAAACAGAGTGAAACCTAAACATGAAAACGGTTACTGCAAAGGACGGTTTAACCTAGAAGAACGAAATTTGGTGAGCCATGTGGGATTGGTGTACTTTTCATTACCTGCGAGTATCATCAAGATTGGGTGAAAAAAGTTTTGCTGAGATTTCTGGAAACTCCTAGTTTTTCGAAAGCTTGGCAAACCCTTTCAATGAAAGTGATTCTCGTCAGTCTCTGCTTGGGGCTACTTCAATAGGACACAAACCATAGCGATAGAACTTGGAACTACATTATTGTGCCAAGTTTCAAAGAGCTAGCACAAACCGTGTTTGATTTAGAGTTCCAACCACATGTATCCATATTGGAGAAGACAGAGTGAAACCTAAACATGAAAACGGTTACTGCAAAGGAAAGGTTTAACCTAGAAGAACGAAATTTCTTGAGCCAAGTGGGATTGGTGTACTTTTCATTACCTGCCCAGTATCATCAAGATTGGGTGAAATGATGTTTGCTGAGATTTCACGAAATTCGTAGTTTTTTGGACGCTTGGCAACCCCTTTCAATGAAAGTGATTCTCGTCAGTCTCCTCTTGGGGCTACTTCAATTGGACACAAACTATAGCGATAGAACTTGGAACTATATTATTGTGAAAAGTTTCAAAGAGCTAGCACAAACCGTGTTTGATTTAGAGTTCCAACTACATGTATCCATATAGGAAAAAACAGAGTGAAACCTGAAAATGAAAACGGTTACTGCAAAGGAACGGTTTAAGCTAGAAGAACGAAATTTGGTGAGCCAAGTGGGATTGGTGTACTGATCATTACCTGCCAGTATCATCAAGATTGGGTGAAAAAATGTTTGCTGAGATTTCCGGACACTCGTACTTTTTCGAAAGCTTGGCAACCCCTTTCAATGAAAGTGATTCTCGTCAGTCTCTGCTTGGGGCTACTTCAATAGGACACAAACCATAGCCATAGAACTTGGAACTACATTATTGTGCCATGTTTCAAAGAGCTAGCACAAACCGTGTTTGATTTAGAGTTCCAAATACATATACCATAGAGGAGAAAACAGAGTGAAACCTAAAAATGAAAACGGTTACTGCAAAGGAATGGTTTAAGCTAGAAGAACGAAATTTGGTGAGCCAAGTGGGATTGGTGTACTGATCATTACCTGCCAGTATCATCAAGATTGGGTGAAAAAATGTTTGCTGAGAATTCCGGAAACTCGTAGTTTTTCAAAAGCTTGGCAACCCCTTTCAATGAAAGTGATTCTCGTCAGTGTCTGCTTGGGGTACTTCAATAGGACACAAACCATAGCGATAGAACTTGGAACTAAAATATTGTGCCAAGTTTCAAAGAGCTAGCACAAACCGTGTTTGATTTAGAGTTCCAACAACAAGTATCCATATAGGATAAAAGAGAGTGAAACCTAAACATGAAAAACGGTTTCTGCAAAAGAACCGTTTTACCTAGAAGAACGAAATTTGGTGAGCCAAGTGGGACTGGTGTTCTGATCATTATCTGCAAGTATCATCAAGATTGGGTGAAAAAATGATTGCTGAGATTTCCGGAAACTCGTAGTTTTTCGAAAGCTTCACAACCACTTTCAATGAAAGTGATTCTCGTCCGTCTCTGCTTCGGGCTACTTCAATAGGACACAAACCACAGCGAAGGAACTTGGAAGTACATTATTGTGAAAAGTTTCAAAGAGCTAGCACAAACCGTGTTTGATTTAGAGTTCCAACTACATGTATCCATAGAGGAGAAAAGAGAGTGAAACATAAAAATGAAAACTGTTACTGCAAAGAACGGTTTAACCTAGAAGAACGAAATTTGGTGAGCCAAGTGGGATTGGTGTACTGATCATTACCTGCCAGTATCATTAAGATTGGGTGAAAAAATGTTTGCTGAGATTTCCGGAAACTCGTTGTTTTCCGAAAGCTTGGCAACCCCTTTCAATGAAAGTGATTCTCCTCAGTCTCTGCTTGGGTCTAGTTCAATAGGACACAAACCATAGCCATAGAACTTGGAACTATATTATTGTGCCAAGTTTCAAAGAGCTAGCACAAACCGTGTTTTGATTTAGAGTTCCAACCACATGTATCCATATAGGAGAAAAGAGAGTGAAACCTAAACATGAAAACGGTTACTGCAAATGAACGGTTTAACCTAGAAGAACGAAATTTGGTGTGCAAAGTGGGACTGGTGTTCTGATCATTATTTGCAAGTATCATCAAGATTGGGTGAAAAAATGTTTGCTGAGATTTCCGGAAACTCGTATTTTTCCGAAAGCTTGGCAACCCCATTCAATGAAAGTGATTCTCCTCAGTCTCTGCTTGGGGCTACTTCAATAGGACACAAACCATAGCCATAGAACTTGGAACTACATTATTGTGCCAAGTATCAATGAGCCAGCACAAACCGTGTTTGATTTAGAGTTCCAACTACAAGTATCCATATTGGAGAAGACAGAGTGAAATCTAAACATGAAAACGGTTTCTGCAAAGGAACCGTTTTACCTAGAAGAACGAAAATTTGGTGAGCAAAGTGGGATTGGTGTACTTTTCATTAACTGCCAGTATCATCAAGATTGGGTGAAAATATGTTTGCTGAGATTTCACGAAATTCGTAGTTTTTTGGAAGCTTGGCAACCCCTTTCAATGAAAGAGATTCTCGTCAGTCTCTGCTTGGGGCTACTTCTATTGGACACAAACTATAGCGATAGAACTTGGACCTACATTATTGTGAAAAGTTTCAATGAGCTAGCACAAACCGTGTTTGATTTAGAGTTCCAACTACATGTATCCATATAGGAGAAAACAGAGTGAAACCTAAACATGAAAACGGTTACTGCAAAGGAACGGTTTAACCTAGAAGAACGAAATTTGGTGAGCCAAGTGGGATTGGTGTACTAATCATTACCTGCCAGTATCATCAAGATTGGGTGAAAAAATGTTTGCTGAGATTTCCGGAAACTCGTAGTTTTTTTGAAGATTGGCAACCCCTTTCAATGAAAGTGATTCTCGTCAGTCTCTGCTTGGGGCTACTTCAATAGGACACAAACCATAACGATAGAACTTGGAACTACATTATTGTGCAAAGTTTCAAAGAGCTAGCTCAAACCGTGTTTGATTTAGTGTTCCAACTACATGTATCCATATAGGAGAAAACAGAGTGAAACCTAAAAATGAAAACGGTTACAGCAAACGAACGGTTTAACCTAGAAGAAGGAAATTTGGTGAGCCAAGTGAGATTGGTGTACTGATCATTACATGCCAGTATCATCAAGATTGGGTGAAAAAATGTTCGCTGAGATTTCAGGATACACATAGTTTTTTGGAAGCTTGGCAACCGCTTTCAATGAAAGTGATTCTCGTCAGTCTCTGGTTTGCGCTACTTCAATAGGACACAAACCATAGCGACAGAACTTGGAACTACATTATTGTGCCAAGTTTCAAAGAGCTAGCACAAACCGAGTTTGATTTAGAGTTCCAACTACATGTATCCATATAGGAGAAAACAGAGTGAAACCTAAATATGAAAACGATTACTGCAAAGCAACGATTTAAACTAGAAAAACGAAATTTGGTGAGCCAAGTGGGACTGGTGTACTGATCATTAGCTGCCAGTATCATCAAGATTGGGTGAAAAAATGTTTGCTGAGAATTCCGGAAACTCGCAATTTTTCGAAAGATTGGCAACCCCTTTCAATGAAAGTGATTCTCGTCAGGCTCTGCTTGGGGCTACTTCAATAGGACACAAACCATAGCGATAGAACTTGGAACTACATTATTGTGCCACGTTTCAAAGAGCTAGCACAAACCGTGTTTGATTTAGAGTTCAAACTACATGTATCCATATAGGAGAAAAGAGAATGAAACCTAAAAATGAAAAACGGTTACTGCAAACGAACGGTTTCACCTAGAAGAACTAAATTTGGTGAGCCAAGTGGGATTGGTGTACTGATCATTACCTGCCTGAATCATCAAGATTGAGTGAAAAAATGTTTGCTGAGATTTCAGGAAACTCGTACTTTTTTGGAAGCTTGGCAACCCCTTTCAATGAAAGTGATTCTCGTCAGTCTCTGCTTGGGGCTACTTCAATAGTACACAAACCATAACGATAGAACTTGGAACTACATTATTGTGCCAAGTTTCAAAGAGCTAGCGCAAACCGTGTTTGATTTAGAGTTCCAACTACATGTATCTATATAGGAGAAAACAGAGTGAAACCTAAAATTGAAAACGGTTACTGCAAACGAACGGTTTAACCTGGAAGAACGAAATTTGGTGAGCCAAGTGGGATTGGTGTACTGATCATTACCTGCCAGTATCATCAAGATTGGGTGAAAAAATGTTTGCGGAGATTTCAGGAAAATCATAGTTTTTCGAAAGCTTGGCAACCCCTTTCAATGAAAGTGATTCTCGTCAGTCTCTGCTTGGGGCTACTTCAATAGGACACAAACCATAGCGATAGAACTTGGAACTATATTATTGTGCCAAGTTTCAAAGAGCTAGCGCAAACCGTGTTTGATTTCGAGTTCCAACTACATGTATCCATATAGGAGAAAAGAGTGAAACCTAAACATGAAAACGGTTCCTGCAAAGGAACCGTTTAACCTAGAAGAACGAAATTTGGTGAGCCAAGTGGGATTGGTGTACTGATCATGACCTGCAAATATCATCAAGATTGGGTGAAAAAATGTTTGCTGAGATTTCCGGAAACTCGAAGTTTGTGGAAAGCTTGGCAACCCCTTTCAATGAAAGTGATTCTCGTCAGTCTCTGCTTGGGGCTACTTCAATAGGACACAAACCATAGTGATAGAACTTGGAACTACATTTTTGAGCCAAGTTTCAAAGAGCTAGCACAAACCGTGTTTGATTTAGAGTTCCAACTACATGTATCCATATAGGAGAAAACAGAGTGAAACCT
Organism: Urocitellus parryii; assembly: GCF_045843805.1. Lineage (NCBI taxonomy): Eukaryota > Metazoa > Chordata > Mammalia > Rodentia > Sciuridae > Urocitellus > Urocitellus parryii. Next base: position 48,283 of record NW_027552902.1, read on the forward strand.
AAATATGAAAAACGATTACTGAAAAGGAACGATTTAACCTAGAAGAACGAAATTTGGTGATCCAAGTGGGACTGGTGTTCTGATCATTATCTGCAAGTATCATCAAGATTGGGTGAAGAAATGTTTGCTGAGATTTCCGGAATCTCATAGTTTTTCGAAAGCTTGACAACCCCTTTCAATGAAAGTGATTCTTGTCAGTCTCTGCTTCGGGCTACTTCAATAGGACACAAACCAAAGCGATGAAACTTGGAACTACATTATTGTGCCAAGTTTCAAAGAGCTAGCACAAACCGTGTTTGATTTAGAGTTCCAACTACATGTATCCATAGAGGAGAAAAGAGAGTGAAACATAAAAATGAAAACGGTTACTGCAAACGAATGGTTTAAGCTAGAAGAACGAAATTTGGTGACCCAAGTGGGATTGGTGTACTGATCATTACCTGCCAGTATCATCAAGATTGGGTGAAAAAATGTTTGCTGAGATTTCAGCAAATTCATAGTTTTTTTGAAGATTGGCAACCCCTTTCAATGAAAGTGATTCTCGTCAGTCTCTGCTTGGGGCTACTTCAATAGGACACAAACCATAGCGATAGAACTTGGAACTACATTATTGTGCCAAGTTTCAAAGAGCTAGCTCAAACCGTGTTTGATTTTGAGTTCCAACTACATGTATCCATATAGGAGAAAACAGAGTGAAACCTAAACATGAAAACGGTTACTGCAAAGGAACCGTTTAACCTAGAAGATCGAAACTTGGTGAGCCAAGTGGGATTGGTGTACTGATCATTACCTGCAAGTATCATCAGGTTTGGGTGAAAAAATGTTTGCTGAGATTTCAGGAAACTCATAGTTTTTTGGAAGCTTCGCAACCCCTTTCAATGAAAGTGATTCTCGTCTGTCTCTGCTTGGGGCTACTTCAATAGGACACAAACCATAGCTATAGAACTTGGAACTACATTATTTTGCCAAGTTTCAAAGAGCTATCACAAACCGTGTTTGATTCAGAGTTCCAACTATATGTATCCATATAGGAGAAAACAGAGTGAAACCTAAACATGAAAACTGTTACTGCAAAGCAACCGTTTAACCAGGAAGAACGAAATTTGGTGAGCCAAGTGGGATTGGTGTACTGATCATTACCTGCCAGTATCATCAAGATTGGGTGAAAAAATGTTTGCTGAGAATTCCGGAAACTCGTCGTTTTTCAAAAGCTTGGCAACCCCTTTCAATGAAAGTGATTCTCGTCAGTCTCTGCTTGGGGCTACTTCAATAGGACTCAAACCATAGCGATAGAACTTGGAACTTCATTATTGTGCCAAGTTTCAAAGAGCTAGCACAAACCGTGTTTGATTTAGAGTTCCAACTACAAGTATCCAAATAGGAGAAAACAGAGTGAAACCTCAATATGAATACGATTACTGTAAAGGAATGATTTAACCTAGAAGAACGAAATTTGGAGATCCAAGTGGGACTGGTGTACTGATCATTATCTGCAAGTATCAACAAGATTGGGTGAAAAAATGTTTCCAGAGATTTCCTGAAACTCGTAGTTTTACGAAAGCTTGGCAACCCCTTTCAATGAAAGTGATTCTCGTCAGTCTCTGCTTGGGGCTACTTCAATAGGACACAAACCATAGCGATACAACTTGGAACTACATTATTGTGCCAAGTTTCAAAGAGCTAGCACAAACCGTGTTTGATTTAGAGTTCCAACTATATGTATCCATATAGGAGAAAACAAAGTGAAACCTAAATATGAAAACGATTACTGCAAAGGAACGATTTAACCTAGAAGAACAAAATTTGGTGAGCCAAGTGGGATTGGTGTACTGATCATTACCTGCCAGTATCATCAAGATTGGGTGAAAAAATGTTTGCTGAGATTTCAGGAAACTCATAGTTTTTTGGAAGCTTCGCAACCCCTTTCAATGAAAGTGATTCTCGTCTGTCTCTGCTTGGGGCTACTTCAATAGGACACAAACCATAGCTATAGAACTTGGAACTACATTATTTTGCCAAGTTTCAAAGAGCTATCACAATCCGTGTTTGATTCAGAGTTCCAACTACATGTATCCATATAGGAGAAAACAGATTGAAACCTAAACATGAAAACGGTTACTGCAAAGGAACCGTTTAACCAGGAAGAACGAAATTTGGTGAGCCAAGTGGGATTGGTGTACTGACCATTATCTGCTAGTATCATCAACATTGGGTGAAAAAATGTTTGCTGAGAGTTCCAGAAACTCGTCGTTTTTCAAAAGCTTGGCAACCCCTTTCAATGAAAGTGATTCTCGTCAGTCTCTGCTTGGGGCTACTTCAATAGGACACAAACCATAGCGATAGAACTTGGAACTTCATTATTGTGCCAAGTTTCAAAGAGCTAGCACAAACCGTGTTTGATTTAGAGTTCCAACTACAAGTATCCATATAGGAGAAAAAGGAGTGAAACCTCAATATGAATACGATTACTGCAAAGGAATGATTTAACCTAGAAGAACGAAATTTGGTGATCCAAGTGGGACTGGTGTACTGATCATTATCTGCAAGTATCAACAAGATTGGGTGAAAAAATGTTTCCTGAGATTTCCTGAAACTCGTAGTTTTTCTAAAGCTTGGCAACCCCTTTCAATGAAAGTGATTCTCGTCAGTCTCTGCTTGGGGCTACTTCAATAGGACACAAACCATAGCGATACAACTTGGAACTTCATTATTGTGCCAAGTTTCAAAGAGCTAGTACAAACCGTGTTTGATTTAGAGTTCCAACTACATGTATCCATATAGGAGAAAACAGAGTGAAACCTAAACATGAAAACGGTTACTGCAAAGGAACGGTTTTAACTTGAAGAACGAAATTGGGTGAGCCAAGTGGGATTGGTGTACTGATCATTACCTGCCAGTATCATAAGATTGGGTTAAAAAATGTTTGCTGATATTTCAGGAAACTCATAGTTTTTTGGAAGCTTTGCAACCCCTTTCAATGAAAGTGATTCTCGTCTGTCTCTGCTTGGGGCTACTCCAGTAGGACACAAACCATAGCTATAGAACTTGGAACTACATTATTTTGCCAAGTTTCAAAGAGCTATCACAAACCGTGTTTGATTCAGAGTTCCAACTACATGTATCCATATAGGAGAAAACAGAGTGAAACCTAAACATGAAAACGGTTACTGCAAAGGAACCGTTTAACCAGGAAGAACGAAATTTGGTGAGCCAAGTGGGATTGGTGTACTGACCATTACCTGCCAGTATCATCAAGATTGGGTGAAAAAATGTTTGCTGAGAATTCCGGAAACTCGTAGTTTTTCAAAAGCTTGGCAACCCTTTCAATGAAAGTGATTCTCGTCAGTCTCAGCTTGGGGCTACCTCAATAGGACACAAACCATAGCGATAGAACTTGGAACTTCATTATTGTGCCAAGTTTCAAAGAGCTAGCACAAACCGTGTTTGATTTAGAGTTCCAACTACAAGTATCCATATAGGAGAAAACAGAGTGAAACCTCAATATGAATACGATTACTGCAAAGGAATGATTTAACCTAGAAGAACGAAATTTGGTGATCCAAGTGGGACTGGTGTACTGATCATTATCTGCAAGTATCAACAAGTTTGGGTGAAAAAATGTTTCCTGAGATTTCCTGAAACTCGTAGTTTTTCTAAAGCTTGGCAACCCCTTTCAATGAAAGTGATTCTCGTCAGTCTCTGCTTGGGGCTACTTCAATAGGACACAAACCATAGCGATACAACTTGGAACTACATTATTGTGCCAAGTTTCAAAGAGCTAGCACAAACCGTGTTTGATTTAGAGTTCCAACTATATGTATCCATATAGGAGAAAACAAAGTGAAACCTAAATATGAAAACGATTACTGCAAAGGAACGATTTAACCTAGAAGAACAAAATTTGGTGAGCCAAGTGGGATTGGTGTACTGATCATTACCTGCCAGTATCATCAAGATTGGGTGAAAAAATGTTTGCTGAGATTTCAGGAAACTCGTAGTTTTTTGGAAGCTTGGCAACCCCTTTCAATGAAAGGGATTCTTGTCAGTCTCTGCTTGGGGCTACTTCAATAGGACACAAACCATAGCGATAGAACTTGGAACTACATTATTGTGCCAAGTTTCAAAGAGCTAGCACAAACCGTGTTTGATTTAGAGTTCCAACTACATGTATCCATATAGGAGAAAAACAGAGTGAAACCTCAATATGAATACGATTACTGCAAACGAATGATTTAACCTAGAAGAACGAAATTTGGTGATCCAAGTGGGACTGGTGTACTGATCAGTATCTGCAAGT